>NC_060963.1:4110000-4132500 GCF_910589235.1 Vespa crabro
CAAATTATATGGTTGAAGTGAGCTTAAAAAGTTTATGATTTTTGCAAAAGACTATGGTATGATACGATAGCAAATGAATGAGAATTGAGTAATTAATTCATTAAATTCATTTTTTATTAATCCAAACAGCCTTGTAAATTTACAATCAGGATTTACGATAATATTTCGTATATTTTAATATCTGATATCTAATTAAGAAATATATTTATTCATGTACGCTATTGTATTTACTTTTCAATGTCTGTCTATCTGTCTATCTGTTTATCTATCTATCTGTCTATCTGTCTATCTGTTTATCTATCTATCTGTCTACCTGTCTGTCTGTCTCTCTCTTCTTTTTTCGATTTTCAATCGTACATTGAACATCATTGAATGGTATCGCTTAGTTAAATCGTCGTACAGTGTAAGCGCGTCGTTGGTTAGCAAAAAAAAAGAACGTTTCGCACGTTATTTTGTTATATTCGTTGAATGGTGCTTGATTGACCAGTCTGTGTTTGGCAAACGAATACCTTTTTGAGTGCGGTAGTACGCAAGCTCCGTTTTGAGTCTCACTGAGGGAAAAAGAGAAAGAGAGATAGATAGAGAGTAAAAAAACAAAGCAAAATAGAGATATTAAGGAACTTAAGTAACACCAATGATTTACTGTTTTTTTATCTTAACAAATAAACCAAGTATCTAACTATAACAAGGTCATCGATGAAAAAAAAAAAAAAGGAGAGAAAAGAACCTACCATGTGGTTCTCTTTATTATCGTCATCGGTCAGATTTTATTTACTTCGTGCTAAGAAGAGCTAAGAGTTAGTTATAGAGAGAGAGAGAGAGAGAGAGAGAGAGGAAGAGACAGAGATATAGTGAGAGAGGAGCAAGAGAGAGAGAGAGAGAGAGAGAGAGAGGAAGAGATAAGAAAGGGCTCACACTGTTTTCTCTCGGCATGCTGAGAACAAATGGTACGTCGTAAGTTCGTACGTAAGAGGAGTTTCTAACCGGTTACTCTTTTCTTATTTACCAGTTATGTGTTCACGCGTATGTATATGTTTATGTATGTGTTAGTGAGTGCGTATGTACGTATATACGTATATGCGTATATATCTCTATGTACTTCACGAGCATTTATTTTCTCACGTAAGAAAATTCACGAAGTCTGATCTAAAGATTTCTTTTAGTTCGAGTTACCCCCTACCCACCCCCACCTCCTCCTCCAACTCCATCCTCTCCCCATCCACCATCATAGTAGAAATGTTCGATCGTTTTAAGGGGAGTTTATAACATTTGGGAAAATCGTCACCGTGGGATTCCAAGTGGGAGAAGTTTCCTCGTTTTCTTGAAACGATGAAAATGGAGGAGGAAAAGAGAAAGAGAGAGATAGATAGATAGATAGATAGAAAGAGAGAGAGAGAGAGAGAGAGAGAGAGAGAGAGAGAGTGAGAAGGAAAATGAGGGTGAGGGGAGGAAAAGGGATAAAAGTAGTAGTAACTATAGCAAGGTCGAGTATCGTCAGTCCAAGTGGTTTTCTTAAGACTTGAAAACTTTCACAGCACATATCGCGTCTGTACGATTTTCGTTGTCGTAATTCTTGAAAGAAACTTTTTCACAATTACCTCCTTTTCTTCTCATCTTTTTAGAAGTAAAAACGTTTGGTTAAATCGACGGTCTTACGTATAAGACGAATATATATATATATATATATATATATATATATATATATATACAGTATATAGATAAGTATAAGATAAGTGGTAGATTTTGTACAATAGAAAGGTTTTAACTCTGAAAGCACATTTTTATTTTCAATTAAAAATTTAGAGGGAAAGAGAGAGAGAGAGAGAGAGAGAGAGAGAGAGAGAGAGAGAGAGAGAGAGAGAGAGGAAGATGAAATTCTTAATTGGAAAAAAATGTATTCCTGCAGCTAAAATCTTTCTTTGTCTCTCTCTCTTTTTCTCTCTTTTTATCTATCTATCCATCCATGTATCTATCTATCTCTCTCTTTCTATATATATATATATGTATATTCGTACCTACATTCTGTCGCTTTTTGATTTGGCATTACTACTATAACGTGGAATTTCGGTAAAATGTAACGGTGGCATTCGTTGTGTACATATCCGTACGAATGATACATATACATACATATGTATTACCTACGTACCAACGTACGTATGTTATATACAAGTGTGTTTGCATGCGTACGCTACTCTTCATGCGCAAGAGGTGGGGTAGATGGGGGTTAAGGGAGGAAAGGGTGCATAAATGTATGCACATACGCCGGTTATACGGCGTTCTTTGCATCCATATTTCGGTTTCCGCGAATCCGGTTTACAATACGCGTGCATGCTTCTCTTTGCGTCGCTTGTGCCACGTACATTAACATAAAAAGCAACTCGAACGTTTTAGCCTTTGTATAAATACATATGTACATACACATACACACACACACATATATATATATATGTATGTATATATGTATGTATGTTTTTATGTAATAAGTACTTTGTCTATTATTTTTTGTTTTTTTTTTCAACCACTTCAAATAATTCGAATGAAATAATAGTATTATAATATTTGTAGTATTTATTTATTTAGTTATTTTTTTTTTTTTTAATATTCACATTACCGTTACGTTATTATAAATTTTATACCAATTACATTTTAATATCATTAACTTATTATCGGATATTATAAAAGGAATCATATCGAAATCAGAAAATATTCTTTTTCCTTTTTTTTTTGTTTTATCTATTATATATACATATGTATATATATTTATACTCTGTATTGTCAATTAATTATTTCATTTATTATTATATTATTAATTGTCATATTATATTGTTGATTTATAGATAATATATTACTTTTTAATAATTTGTAGGATACAGAGGCAGAAATTTTTTTTTCATTTATTAAATTTTACTCTCATTTAGATCATATATTTTTTTTGTTTTTTTTTTTTTTTTTTTTTAATATTACGTTATTAATTAAAATTATCATTTGTTATCGTATTAATATATTAACGAATTTGCGTTACCAATATACAACTTATTTGATCTTTCTAGAATTGTGTCTATAAGAAAAGTTTACATTTGGTTCGAAGAATGTTATTGTTAGGTGATATTGGTACGAGGTCACGTAGTACCGTACTAGTTTATAGAAGGCTGTCCGTACAAGCGGCAGAAGTGGAGCGTAGTTCATAAATTTCATTCCTTTTTTCGAGAAAAAGAAAAAGAGAGAAAGAGAGAGAGAGAGAGAGAGAGAGAGAGAGAGGAAAGGAAGGAAAAGAAAGAAAAAAAGGTAAAAAACAACAACGTTTGAGATATTTTGCGGTTAAGAGAAAAAGAAAAAGAGAAAAAGGAGAGAGAGAGAGAGAGAGAGAGAGAGAGAGAGAGAGAAAGAGAGAGAGGTTTATTGTTCGAATCGTGATATATATCCACCCTCTCTGATACCTACCTACCTACCTACCTATATCTCCCTTCTTCTTTTTATTGTTTGTTCTTTTCTCACTCCCCTTTAACGTGCGAATAGTCGAAGATCTTTCAGCTGGAATATTTGAAAATTTTCATTCTAGGATGTTCGTCATGTCGATAACCTTCGATAATGGATTTTCTGTTTAGTACAGTACATACACTATCTATGAGAGTCGACGAGAAAAGAGAATTGAGGGATTTTTTCCATCCTTCTCTCTCTCCCACCTCCCTTCCACTCTCTCTCTCTCTCTCTCTCTCTCTCTCTCTCTCTCTCTCTCTCTCTCTTTCTCTCTGTCTCTCTTTCTCTTTCTCTCTACTCGTCGAGTACAAAATACCGAATGTGAACTATTTTGACAATTTTCTTCTTTTCCTTTCTCTTTTTTTTTTTTTTTTTTTCATTTTGTTTTGGCTTTTGGTTTGCTTTGTTTTCCATCGTTTTTTTTTCTTTTTCTTTATTTTTTTATTTTTTTTTTTTCTTTCTAATTCTCTTTTTATCTTTTTATTTAATTCAATATAGAATCGTCGGATTTTTTTTGTCGACAAAATATATCCCGAATGTCGATAGAAATTTTTCAAACTGAATCATTAATAAATCTTCAAAAGTATTCTGTGATCTAGTTCAAGTGTTACATATATATATATATATATATATATATATATATATATTTTCTTTTTTTTTTTTCGTAGGGACTTACAAAATCGGAACCGCACTTCGCGATATTGCAATCTCGTAAGCGGCGTAAAGCGAGCTAGACAAAGGAAGAAAAAAGCGAGAGAGAGGGGGGGGGGAGGAGGGGCAGGAGAGAGGAGAAGAGAGAGAGAGAGAGAGAAAGAGAGGAAAATAAAAATGGCTTAAAAAGGAAGAAAGAGCAGAGAATGAAAAAAAAGTATGATGGGTTAGTTGGGGGTGTGTATGGGAGAGGGCGGAGTAGAGGGGCGGCAGCGGGTTGATGGTGGGATAACGAAATTCACGTGCTCGGGATTCGTACGTTACCGCATCGCGAGAGATATTTATTGACCTAAATTTCGTTCTATTTTACTTTCGAAAAATAAATATAAAAGAAAGAAAATATAACTTTCAACAAAGGAACGCATCATAGTAGGGGGAAATCTAATGTTTACGATGCATGTTAAAAGAGCCGCATTTTCGGTTACTATATCGTAAAAAAAGAGAAAAAAAGAAGAAGAACGATGCGCACGTCATCCGTGAGAAATATTATATTGAATAGTCTTTTCATAAAGTCACCACAGTAACATGGCTCTTGTTACGTATATATATATATATCTAAGCACACATTTATGTATGTACATATACAAGTATCTTTTATTTCTTTTATTTTATTTGCATATGAATAAATATATGTACGTTTTTAAAAGTTCACAAGTTTGTTTATCCCTTTTCAACTTGTATTCTTTTGTATTTACAAAGATCTTATCGATTTTTATTTGGAATGATTTTTTTTTTCTCTCTTCTTCGGATGATCATTAAAGTATTAATCCTATTAATAATTATTTAAATTATTAATTGTAAATATGTATGTATTATATATTTAATATTTTAATTATTTATTGTTGTCTTTTTTTTCGTTTTTTTTTTCTTTCTTCTTTTTCTTTTTCTCAATAATAACTTCGTTACAATCGATAAAGGATAATTTCGATATCAATCGATTTAATTGTCTCGATGGTTGGAGGATAAGGTTAATCGATTTCTAGAGGAAATTTTGCCTTAAACGAAAGATGTATCGGTAACATTGACGAATGTTACTCTTGTGCCAAATCGTAAAAGTAGACCGATTCGTTTTAGACGTCGTAGATTGGCCTATCGTCTGGTACGATCCTTCTTCCTTTCGTTTTCGACCAGCAAGGAGTAACCAACCGATAGTAGTAGATATCCTAGATCAGAAGTATTTCAATCCCAGGATCACGACCCCATTTCGCGTTAACTTTATTTCCCCTTTGGCGAGGATAGTGCGTGGATGGGAAAGAAATGCGATGTGATAAAATGAAGGATAAACGAACAAAAAAGAAAAGAAAAGTAAAAGAATTTTTATAAAATATCTACTTATATATAATATTTGCTTTTTATTAACGCATTACAAATATGCTCGAAAGTTTGATCAGTGAACTGTGTTATTGAGAGAGAAAGAGAGGGAGAGAGGGAGAGAGAGATAGAGAGAGAATTTACATTTATTTATCTAATACAAATTACAATATGAGAACTGTGAAACTAGTATAACCAATAATGAATGCGAATCATCGATGTAACTTCTCTATCTATATTCTCGAGTTACTGTAACAAGTTGTAAACCAAGCTTGTACAACACTACGTTAGCTATATTTTCTACTTTACCACTATTACATTTCGATATTGCAATTGTCGAAAAGGAGAGAGGAATTTCCATTTCTCTATAGACTTTGGTTTGGTACAATTAGAGATTCCGGGTTCGATTCTAATTATAAAATCTTGCCTTTTCAATTGGACAAAGTACGTTGTTGAAATTGAGTTGGAACTTGGAATGATAATTGAATTATATTTACTCTCACGATATATATATATATATATATATAGACATATATAAAATTCTGAATGGGTTTCTTTTTGTTCCATCTTTGCTCGCTTTTATTATTAAAAATATGTTGATATTCACGTGTCCGTCGCTATCGATGAAATATTATACGAAAAAAAAAAAGAAAAAGAAAGAAAAAACAAAAAAAAGAAAAAAAATTCTCTTAAAACATGATAAATAGAATTTTGTCGTTCATTAATAAATTCATTAAAAATAATTATCTATATTGAAATTTATATTTTAAATTTATAATTTCTACTTCATTTAAGAAAAAATTACGATTAAATTCCCTTTTGTCATAAGTTTTAGTCTATTATGGCGTATATTTTTTAATGAAAAAATATTATCAATCTCTGATTTAGATATATACTTTTGGAAGCATTTATTAAAGTGCGTCAAGATTAAGAGAGAAAGAGATTAACCAATCAAAAAATGAACTTTTTATTTAATTAAAAATTCTATTTTGTATATTACGAGTATATGGAGGAATTGTTATTACCATGTTCATTCATTTTCTGCTTTTGCTCGAATTATATTAAATTTATTTGGATCTACCATTGTCAGAATTATCCACATTGGAATGGAATGTGAATAATAATTTGTATTAGAGTAAACACGAAATATGGGAGTATTCGAGGAAATCTCTTGTTTCTATCAATTTATGCTCATTTATATATTTTTTTTTTTTTCCATTAATAATAAAACAAGAAGAAATAAAAGGAAAGAGGAAGAAAGAAGGAGATAATCAAAATTAAAGAGAAAACAGAAAACGAAAAACAAACGAAATTGAATGAATCGGCTTTCATTATATTTTATAATAATTCGTATTAGAGTAAACATGAAATATGAACCTATTCGAGAATATTTTTTCGTTTCCGTCAATTTTTTTCAGATATTTATTGTTAGGATTAACAAAAAAAAAAAAAAAAAAAATGAAAAAAAAGAGGAACATAAAGCATACAAAATATAATATTGAACGGTACAGGCTTCATTGTATTAAAAAAAAAAAAAAAAAAAAAAAAAAAAAAAAAAAAAAAAAAAAAAAAAAAAAAGATATATTGTACTCTATGAAAAATAAGGTTAACGTGGAATTTATTTACTATCACGTCGATTTAATTGACGGATTAATGTCGATGCCCTGAGGAAAATATAAAGTCGACCTATCTAAGCTCGTCGTGGGTTTTAAAGATGCATCAGAGTAAAACCATCTTTAGATTGATTTACGCGAAACAATATATTAATAATATCAAGAGGTAAAGCTTCTTATCATACTTTTAACGTTTCACGTAGATTCAATCAATTTCTTTCTTTTTCTTTTTTTTTTTCTCTTTTTTTTTTTCTCTTTTTTTTTTTTCTTTGTATTATGTGTTCATATCTTGTTTTAAATGTAATCAGAGTTTTAGGATATTCGAAAATAAATTATGATCGATTTACTCTTTACGTTGATAAATTCTCTTCTTTTTTCTTTTTTTTTTTTTTTTTTATCATCGAACGCGTATCTGGAGGGTGAATTTTTTTCACAAAAAATTGATACACCTAAATATCTTGATTTTCGAAAAGAAAGTTTGGAACAAAAGTTGTTTAGTTTAGAATGAAACGAACATCATTTATTTCTGAATCATGAAATCCATAATCTTGTCTCGTTTTGCCGTATCACGTCCACCGAATCAGAAATAAATAACGCTGTTATGTTTACTTCCAAAAAATGGAACAATTTCTGTTTTACATTTCCTTTTTAAAAATGGTTTGTTTTCAAAATATTTAAATGTCTCATATTAGAGAACTTGTGTGTGTGTGTGTGAGTGTGTGTTATACGTACGTAAGTGTATTTCCCATAGGCACGTTCAACGATCGAAGATGATCTCTCGATCACTTCTACTCGTAAAAATGGGAGTGAGTTATTACCTCTATCAATGGCCATGGATAAAGTTGGTAGATATTTGGAACTCACCGAGGGTGAGAAGGAAGCGAAGGTTAAACTATGCTGAAGTAAAATTTTTCAACGAACTTCGAGAGAGAGAGAGAGAGAGAGAGAGAGAGAGAGAGAGAAAGAGAGAGAAAGGGAGGATAGGAAAAGGAGAGATAAAATGAGAGAATCGATACTCTTTTGGATCTCTCATTATAAACTTCTTTCGACATTCAGTTGGAGTCATACATTACAGAAAACATTTATTATGAATTCAAAGATAATGTAATATAGCAACTTAATTATCAAATTATAAATAATTAATTATCAAAATTAAATATATAGATAATTAATTAATAAAATGAACATACCACGTGTTCATTATTTATATCTCGAATCATATTGAAATATAATTATGAATAATTGATGGTCTTTGAAGATCATATAAATTCTGCATATCACAGATTGAAATCAGATAATATATAAATGTATATATATATATATATATATATATATATATATATATATATATATATATATGTATGTTTATGCGTTATATTAATATGTATATGTGTGTGTGTATGTGTGTTTTTATGTATTATATATATTGAACTTTTTTTCATATTTATAATTAATTAATGAATATCATTTGTTAAAGAAAAATTATCATTCATTAACGTTAATTGTTATAATAGATTATGGTATATATTGATTATTATCATTATAATTGACTATTATGTATATATATATTATCTATAATTTGTTTTTTTATTCGAACGTTAAAGCTTTTTTTTCCCCTATTTGACAAAATACGGAAGAGTTATCCCGACGTAACACCGTCGTCGCGTCGTAGGAAAAATGTTTCGAACGAAGGGTCAGACAGAAAGAAAAAGAAAAAGGTATGTCGATTGAACGTACTCTTCCATTTACCATGTCCGCAGTTCTTTTCAAATCGTTGCCGTTGCATCAAGCGGGAGCTTTGGGAATAACGAAACGGCACCGAGTCCGGTTTTGGCAGAGCAAAGTTTCGCACGGCGAATTGAAAGCGTCAATCGCGGAGCTCCGTGTTCGCGTATAGAGAAATCATGACCGATGAAAAAGAGGGAGATATATATATATATATATATATATATATATGTATATATAGACGGATAGATAGATAGATAGATAGATAGATAGATAGATAGATAGATAGATAGATAGGTAGACAGATAGATAGAGATAGAGAAGGGGGTTGAAACGTTCTGTCTTCCGTTTGACCTCTCAACGGCGATATCTATTTTCTCGAGCATTTGTGCATTCCGTGCAGTTTGCACTGTGGAAAATCACGTAGGTCAGAGTAAATACAAAGCGAGAAAAGGTAGAAGAGAGAATGAGAGAGAGAATGAGAGGGAGAGAGAGAGAGAGAGAGAGGGATGATCGTGACGGCGAAAAGGATAGAATCGTGCGGGCTATCGGATCTCGCTCGATTGCCTTCGCCATCTCATTTGACGAGCATTGTTCCAAACGCGATAGATTTCGAGATCGAACGAACTTTCAGAAATGACTTTTTGGTTAGCCCTTTCAACCTTCAATACTCAACACAAAAGGATATATCTCTTTGAAGAGAATAGTTATGCAGTTACGATCTCTAATAGTTAACTATCTTTAATATCGTTCGATATTCATTTATTAGATATTCATTAGAATAAATTGAAAAAGAAAAGTTTTATTAGAATTGAAATTTTAAAAAGAAAAAAAAGTTATTCTCAATCAAAATGATCCGAAGATATTTGTCAGATCAAACAATATAACATTTTCCTCGAAGGAAAAATAATCCTCTCATATATTTATTATCCTTTATCTAATTATCGAGGAAATTTAATTACATATATTTAATAAGATATTAACAAAAATGTTTAACAAGATAACATTTAACAAGATAATTTAACAAGCGTTATCTTGAACATAATCGAAGAAAAAAAAGAAAAAGAAGAAGAAGAAGAAGAAGAAGAAGAAGAAGAAGAAGAAGAAGAAGAAGAAGAAGAAGAAAACTTTCCAAACCGATAAACGTCGAAGGCATATAAGAAAATAAGCTCGAAGGGATGATTAGTCGAAGGGTAGTAGTTTGAGATCGATAAAGAGTAGAAAAGAAATCAAGTTTCCCCCAATATAACAGCAAGTTTTTTAGTCCTTGCCAGATGATTTACTTTGTTTGCTTGTTTGTTTCCTCATTCTTTCATTCGTTCGTTCATTCGTTCATTGATAGTACCCGATTGTTGCTGTTACTGTCGCTGTTATTTTCTTTCTGCAATGGCAAACGACATCGTACTGTTAAAGCAGTTACCAGACGGGCCAAGTGTAATATCGTAAATACGATATCCGCTTGGGCAGATGCTCGAATCCCCAGCCATTTCGATGATAGGCCGGCTTTGGGAGCGGGGACTTGAAGATGTGTTGAGCGAACAGAAAGAGAGAGAGAGATAGATAGAGAGGGAGAAATAGAGAGAGAGAGAGAGAGAGAGAGAGTAACTCACCACCTATCTATCCCACGAAATTCTCTACCTCGCGTATACGTTTTACGGTCACCTGATCGCAATCTCACGACGAAAATTGGGCCATGCTAGAGTCCTACTCCATCTCTCTCTCTCTCTCTCTCTCTATTTATCTCTCTCTCTCTCTATGTATCTATCTATCTCTCTATCTCTATCTTGGAGTGACTCGAGTACAGAAGCGATCGTGTTTCCCCACCGTTCCACGCTGTTTGATCCCCCTTTCAATTTGAATTTGAGACACGTGTTTCGCACGACTCGAGAAAGGGAGAGATAGAGAGAGAGAGAGAGAGAGAGAGAGAGAGAGAGAGAGAGAGAGAGAGAGAGAGAGATAGAAAGAGAGAGAGAAAGAGAGAGAGAGAGAGGGAGGATGAGTAAGCTATATTCGACGTTCCAACGTAAATAGATACCGACCGAACGTTGAATTTAATGTCTTGCCGATGTTTAGGTATGTTAATGCAGTGAATTTAATGTTCCATCGTTGTTCAGATATGTTAATTATTCACTTGCATTTGAATAACTTTAAATAATTCTTAATATTATATTTATAATAGTAATACCATGAAACTTTATTTAGTTTCACATTGTTATCGTTATTAATTTCGCAGGATTCTCTTTTCCTATTCCTCCAATTTCTATGTTTACGATAAACGATAGTAATATATTAATAATTATAGATTCCTAATATATATATATATATACATTAATAAATAATAGATTATTGTTTCACCATGACTTTTGCTAAATCATAGTATATGTTTCCTTGAAACTTATTGTTAGAAATAGAAATGGATCTACGTACTAACGTATTCGACATTTAACATGGTCATGAATTTCAACGACATAGGGCTACCAATAGTCGTCGATTATTCTGAATAATAGCATGCAAACAGGACGTAGCGTAGACAATTAATGTCACTATTTGCGAAGGCTTATTCCCGGTGCATGTAACGCGTAGCCGCAGTAACGTTCTATATTTGTCGATCATAGGTTTAACACAGAGAGAGAGAGAGAGAGAGAGGGAGAGAGAGAGAGAGAGAGAGAGAGAGAGTTGGTTAGGAAACTCGACAAACATATGATACCGATCAGACGATGTGTAATGTAGGCCGTAGTCTCCTGTGTAATAATCTCGTTTTTGAAAATTGTTATACACTGTTCGTTCGTAAATGTTTACGAGAGTAGCTCGAGAAACGAGAAAGAAAATAATTTGTTAACGAGTTATCATCAATCGAAGGCCTTTAACGACATCATAGGAAATATTCTGTTCGGGTGATATTGAAATAAACGGATTCACTTCACTTTACCGTTTAATAATTCAATTACGGATCGATGCTTCAGCGGCATGTTTGAAAAAAAATATCACGTACGATGGGGGTCGTTTCGAATATTTTTTTATTTACTGTCTTTCTCTCTTTCTCTCTCTCTCTCTCTCTCTCTCATTCTATATATATATATATATATATATATGTGCAGCTATCTTTTTTTTGGAGAGAGAGAGGGTGATAGATAGATAGATAGATAGATAGAGAGAGAGAGAGAGAGAGAGAGAGAGAGAGAGAGAGAGTATTCGAAAAGATGTACTCTTTTTTTTGAGTGTATTTTTCTATAGTAATTTTTTTTTCTATCTTTTTTTTTTCCCTCTTTTTACAATTTTCGCTTCAGCGAGTAAATGTTGAAGGTACAGGTGTTTTTTAGGATCTATTGGGTAACGTCAAATGTGTTTAAATTATTCGACGACCTTTCGCCAACTACTAGCCACATTATATGATATTAATTTCCTGTCGGCCTTTGTCATCCCAACCGTTCTTCGCGTAACACGAAGTTCTTTTATTTTTTTTTTCTCTATCTCTCTCTCTCTCTCTCTCTGTATCTCTCTCTCTCTCTCTCTTTTTCTCTCTCTCTCTCTTTTTCTTTCTCCCTCTCGCACTTGCTCTCATTTACTTAAATTTCTCTCATGAAACTAAAAAGTGTGCATTAATGTGATTTATAGCTCGATAAATCAGTCCTCCACCGGCCGCGTCGCGGCCGTGGAGGCCGTAATTTCGCAGAAAAAGAAGTTTCTCGGTTATCCAGAATTTTACTTTTCTTCCCTTTATTCGTGGAAAATTTTCACCTTACGTTATGGTGTAAGAAAATGAAAAAAAATGAAATATAAAGAAAATAAAGAGAAATAAAGAGAGAAAGAGGGAAACAGACAGAGCGAAAGAGAGAGAGAAAGAGAGAGAGAGAGAGAGAAATAGAGAGAGAGAGAGAGAGAGAGAGAGAGAGAGAGAGATCAATACTTATTTTTATCTTGAAATCGAGCACGCTTTTATTCTTTGATATTTAACGTGATACACGTGACACCATCAAAAATATTCGAATAATGTATACTCGACAATATCGATTCTTTGCCGTGAACGATATCTATTGGAAATAACACGATTTCAAGTTTAATTAATCTTGTCAAATAGTATGCTGAATGTAAATATATACGAATACGTACATACATACATACGTTAACGTGCGCAAACATAGCATAGATACCTACGTACGTACATACGTGTTTTATTCGTAAGTGAATCACAGATCGACAATTTATAAAATGTACAACAGCATTCGCTCGTTATACGAAATACGAGAAGAGTTTGATATCTTGTTGAAAATGCGTCTATCGACGACAATTAGTACCGATAAAATCGACATGGTTAATTACTTCCAATTGTTCGTTTGACATTAAATCCTTCGATGGTGTAGGAGTTATACTATTAGGGTAGGGAAACTAGAGATGGTATGAGAGAGGGGTTAAAACGATGAGACGAGGAAGGGTGCAGAGAGAGAGAGAGAGAGAGAGAGAGAGAGAAAGAGAGCGAGCTTACAAGGACGCGCAAGAATATTCGTTAAATCTCGCGATATTTCAACGAGAAGGGGTAGTGGGATTCCTGTTGGTGGTGGTGGTGATGGCAGCAGCAGTAGTGATGGTGGTGGTGGTGGTGGTGGTGGTGGTAGTAGTGGATATATTCGAGCCTCCGCCATGGATTAACGTCGAGCATGTCCCGACCTCGGCTAACTTTTCACTCCGATGAAACTTCGTGAGAGGTCTACCAGCCCTCTTGGGAACTTTAATTAGCTCTCAAAACCTCCTGACTCACTTGGAGGAAAATTTTTATGACTGACGGCCACCCCCTCCCTCCCTCTTTCTCTTTCTCTCTCTCTCTCTCTCTCTCTCTCTCTCTCTCTCTCTCTTATTCAACCATCCTTTCTCCTCATCCTTCTTGTTCTTTTAACTTTGCCCTCCATTAATGTTCGGACACGCGTTTTCTCCCAAATATTTGATTTACGAATATTTATTTACGTATATTTATTTACGTATGTACGGGTATTTAATAAATTTTCATTCATACTAATCGCTAATGCTCGTTCTTAACTTGTTGTTCTCTCGTATCATTTCTTTTCCTTATTCTTCTTTTTTTTTCTTGTTTCTTTTTTCTTTTTTTCTTTTTTTTTTTTTTTGTTTTCAAATAGGTTACCGTATATTTTTTATAAATAAATGATCTCAATGTCTGTTAGTGTTGGTGTTATTTTTTCTTCCTTCTTTCTTTTCTTTTCGTTTTTATTTTTTTTTTTTTTTTTGTTTTAACGTAATATTATTAGTTTATAATTATGGAATATGTATTGATTTACTTTTGGTTACGTGCTTTATTGATTTGATTTCATTTGATTTGATTTGATTTGATTTCGTTTTTTTTTCTTTTTTTTAACTTCCATACTTCTGCGACAGTGTATTTGTGTGTGTTGTTTTTCTTTTTCTGCTTCTTTCTTTTCTTTTTACGATCTTTACTTACAATGGTGTACATTGAATATAATTTATGAGGTAATTGGAATTAAAAGATTTTTTTTATATGATAACTGTAAGGGATGAAAAATATATAGATATAGAAGAAGAAAGAAAGAGAGAGAAAGAGAAAAAGAGAGATAGAGAAAGTGTCTGTTAACAATAGGTAGGTACGAGATTTTTATGTTCCCGGGGCGTCTATAATTCGTACACGTTGAAAACTTTTGATTAGGCAGGATATTTTATGAACTCACCTAAGTCCACTTCTTATAAGCTTTTTTTTACTCTTAGCCCTTCTTTATTCTCCAAAGTTTTCTTTTAAAAAGGACCGAATAAAAGTTTGAAAAGATGAAAAATACGAGAGTTCAATTTATCGTATGATTTCAATACGAATCTTTTGTTATTATCATTTCAAACAAAGGGAAAAATTTTTTTTCTTCTATTTTATAACATTGTAATTTTTCTTAATATTGAAAAATTCTGACTATACGTATATACGTATATAAATACATATAAATATACATATACATATATATATATATATATATATATATATATATATATATGTATGTATATACGTCCTTGATGCCTTCGTAATTTCGAGATGACCGCAATGTGCTTGTACTAATTATTCATCTATGCTGACATACACGTTAATGAAAAAACTTTTTCCGTTGGGAAGAATAGGCAACAGTCGAAAGGGTATCAGCAGAGAGAAAGAGAGAGAGAGAGAGAGAAGCTGGCAGAGGAAGATCAAGAAGAAGGGGAGTAAAAAATTCAAATGAAGTCAACTTCGTGGCTTCATTCAGCTTCGGTCAGTTTATTTATATATGTATATATATATATATATATTTCTCTCTCTCTCTCTCTCTCTCTCTCTCTCTCTTTCTCTCTCTCTCTCTCTCTCTTTCTCATACGACTTTAACAAAAAAGAAAATATACCGGATAGCAGAGTTAACTTTTGCCAGATAGCAAAAGAAGAGATTTTCATATTTTAACCGCACATTCGGTTTTCCATGCCGCAATTTTCATTAGCTCGTACTAGAAAAGAGTTATCCGATGAAAATATACAGGATGAGTGGTTTCAAATGAAAATATTATTTGTTTCTGTTTTTCTTTTCTTTTTCTATTTCTTTTTCTCTTTCTTTCCTTTTCTTTTTCTGTTCCAATAAAAATTGAAACGTACGTAAAAACTAAGATACAAAAATTTACTCGTTCTCGATAACACAACTTTCATAATTCTTTTATTTATTTATTATATATATATATATATATATATATATATATTTTTTTTCTTTTCTTCTTCTCTTCTTCTTTTTTCATTCTTTTTCTTTCTCTTGTATCTCGAATTAAACAAACCTGTACGATGAGAAAATATGATAACGAGTAAACGTACTCATTGCAAATAATAATACATCTCGTAATATATATACATATAAAATATACGCGTATATATGTATTTATGTATATACGGTATAAACAAGGCTACGGTGGGGGCGGCGGTGGGAGGGTTGGAGAGGAGGGAGGGGCAAGAGTTTCTCAACAGTGGCATAGAGAAAAGGATAAAGTTTGTCGGTGTAAGCTAACTGACCCGGTTTTTTTCATCAAGTAATTACCAACCTCGTGGCACGCCGTCGTCCCTCGCCGTCGTACGTTTTACATTTCCATGCCGCACTCTATTCGATTCAATCCACGAATTTTCTACCGCGAGCTTACGAATCAGTGTGCGAGAGTCATTTTTAGTAATAATAATAATAATAATAATTATTATTATTATTATTATATAATAATTATATTAATAATATTTAATAATATAATTAATTATATAAATAATTATATTTAATAATAATTATTATTATTATATTATTATTATTATTATTATTATTATTATTATTATTATTATTATAATAATGAAAAAAAAGGAGAAGAACGAACGAACGAACGAACCAATGAACGAAACAACGAACGAATGAACGAACGAACGAACGAAGGAAAGAAGGAAGGAAGAAAGGAAGAAAAATAAACACAAAAGGTCAGACAGAGAATGTTTGTATCGTGCGACTCGTCGTCGGTTTCATGAGTCACTTTGGTTTAGTCATTTATCGACGTTCAACGTATTAAGATCGTAATAAACAGGATAATAAGCACGACATTAAGAAATGATCTTTTCCCATTGGATCTATCGTTTAATGAGAAATATTTAATCGATTTTTTCGTTGATATTATCGGTGATTGTGATAGTGGTGATTGGTGATTGGTGATGGTGATGGTGGTTGTGATGATGGTGTCCTTCGATGATATAATAAATGAAGGAATATTATTCTTAGATTATTTTTATAGGTAAGATAAAAATCGACGAATATATAATACGAGATATAATCGTTTAATTATCGTAAGGAACAAATTGATCGATAACATTGTTTATATACGTCGACAAACTATTCTTCATATTTTCTGATATTATCAAATAATGCAATTATTATATAATATAGTATAATATAATATAATATAATATAATATAATATAATATAATATAATATAATAATGAAAATTTTATGTTTAGAATATAAGATAGAAGATTAATGAACAGAAAGGTAGATCCCTTTATGACCATGCCCTTTTCAACGTATTTCGCATACTTTTAAGATACCCTCTACCCTTTATGCACATAATATTAGACGTTGTCACGTTTGATGTTCTAGAGGGATGCCTCTTAACGAAGTCTTGTACGAGTACTTGCCACCCTTTCAACAGACATCCTATTCGCTAGTATCGTCGTTGTCTACGTCATCGTCATCATTGTCGTTGTCGTCGTCGTCGTCGTCGTCGTCGTCGTCGTCGTTGTCGTCGTAGGAGACACTCGTACGAGTACGCTTCATCGTAACTCGAGAGCTTCCACGATCGTGCGTAGCCCTTAATTGGAGACGCACGAAGGACTCCTGGCGTTCCTAGGGAGTTTCCCAGAATACGAAGGAGAAGAACGGGAATGATGAAGAGGAGAAATGGCGCCGATGGTAGACACGGTATTTCTAGACCCTACGTAATTACTTGAGTATCACGTCGAAAGCTTTCCCATGGTGCCACTTTGAGGTTAGATTTCTGAGTCTCTTCCATCCCTTGGTCTTTCTCTCTCTCTCTCTCTCTCTCTTTCTCTGTCTCTCTTTCTTTCTTTCTTTCCTTACATATACTTTTCCTTTTCATTTCTTAATTAACTTCATTCGTATCATTACACGTGGATAGACCATGATAGAGAAAAAGTATAATGGCGGCCCAGAAAGAATGGATATCAACTAATGCTTTCTCATTTATTTTCTTTACGAATAAAATAACTGAGTAATAAAGAGAGAAAGAGAGAGAGAGAGAAAATGTGAATGTAACCTTCGTTAAATATCCTTCCTTCAAAGTCTACTCAATCTTTCCAGATCTTAATATCAATTTTATTTGGCAACTAAAATGGAAGGCAGACGGAACGATTCCCTTCGTCCTCGTCGTTGTCGTCGCCGTCGTCGTCGTCGTCGTCGTCGTTGTCGTCATCGTCTTCGTCGTTGTCGACGATCCGATCGATGTTCAATTTCGAACGTTATATGGTGATTCTCTTCGTCGATATTCTTAATGTCTCATTACCATAATTAAATGACTTCGAAAGGAGGGAGGAGATCTTTTGGAAACGATTCCAGACATTCCTGACATATCTTCTCGTTTGTCAAGTTGATAAACGGGGATTCAAAGTTTCTTTACAATTTATCGACGATCCTAATACGATATGGATACTTCTTTTAATTTTTTTTTTTCTTGTTTTTTTTTTTCTTAATTGGTTCTTATATTTCTCTTTCTCTCTTAAGATTCATATTATTAATCGTTATGTAATATTCATGGTTTGGTACATTCGAGGAAAATAATGTCTCATTATTCTCTTCGGAAAGTTTCAGCGTTAGTCGTTCAGTTTTATTCAATTATGACGAACGAGTAGGATTATATCCAGTAAAATTGGGTGCATCGAGGAGGGATTAGAAGGTTGATAATAAACGTTTCTTCTCGAAAAGAAAATGTATAAAGGTTACACAAAATGTATCTCGTTCGAGTAACAAGTTAGAGATTTATCCGAGGAAATACAGTGTGTCGGATAATCGTGGTTTTTCATCATGTTCACGACAGAACTATCGTCGACCTTAACATTTTGTTCGTTCGAACACCATATTCTCTCTCTCTCTCTCTCTCTCTCTCTCTTTTTCCCTCTCTTATTCTGGCTATTTATTATTCGATGTCCTCGCCATAGCGTACGACCTTATCGGTCGCTTAATATATTATCGCGTAGAAATTGCCGAGAGCAGGACGTTGAAGTTTTTTCTCTTTTCTTTTTCTTTTCTTTTTTTATCTGAACAGAAAGAGAGAGAGAGAGAGAGAGAGAAAGAGGGTGGGTGAGTGGGTTGGCCGTCGTCATTCTGGCAGCAGAGCTTTAACTTTCCGATAAAGCTTTCGTTGAAAGGATAGTCGAACCGTTAAAGGGGCACCCGCATTTCTCGACTCACTGACGATTACTTCTTCGTAAAAATAGCTCCCTTTGGAGATTTTTATTAGGAGAATTAACTGTTGGGCCTTTTTTTTTCTATATCTTTTTTTTTTTTGTCTTTTTCTATTTTTTCTTCTCCTTTACTAACTCCGATCCTTTTCCTTAGCTTTTCTACTTTTTTCTTTTTTTGCCCCTTTTTTTTTCATTTCCTTCTTACTTTCCTTCCTTTTTTTCGTTCCTTTCTTTCTTTCGTTCATTCGTTCGTTCTTTTTTTCTTTCTTCCTTTTTTCCTTTCTTTCTTTCTTTCTTTCTTTCTTTCTTTCTTTCTTTCTTTCTTTCAATGAAACGTCATGGTATTCCGATAGTAATAAACGTTCGAACGATCCTTATCTTTAGTTCAGCGAGCATCGATTAACCATTAAAAAATACCCTTTTTCTTTTTTCTTTTTTTCTCTTTCTATTTTTCCGCTTCTCTCTCTCTCTTTTTTATTTTTTTTGTTTTTTTTTGTTTTTTTTTTTTTTTTTTTTTTAATCTTAACGACGATCATTTCATTATAGGATTCCATTGAGATATTGATTTAACGTTAAGGAAGTTAGAACGATCGATCGATAATAAATTCAAATTGATAATTTGTAAGTTGAAAATGATAATGTACGCTCGATTGTTCCGGTCATATTTAAAAGCTACGAAAGAACTGTAAGAACTGAAATATTCAATTTTATCTTGCGTGATACTCATGATACTCGTTACTTTAGTTATTTACTTATTTACTTATGTCCGATATATCGCAATAGTATCGATAAATCATAACGGAGGAATCAGAAGAGATTTTGTGAGTGCAACAAAAAAATATGCATGTATAAATCCGAGAAAGTATACGGACGTTGGACGAATAAATTTCAACGAGAGAGAGAGAGAGATAGTTGCGAGGTGCTTCGTGATATTCGAAAACGCAACTTTCTCAGCGAAACGTGCCCGCGAATTTCTCGATATTTCGCGTTTTTCTGCTACGCTTGCGAATCTTTTCATATATCGAAAAAAGAAATAAACAAAAAGGAAATAAAGATAAAAAGGAAAGAGGAAGAAAGATAGATAGATAGATAGATGGAGAGAGAAAGATATATATATATATATATATATAGGAAGAGAAAAGCAATGGACGATACTTGGTTTATTTCTTGTAAGAGAGAAATAAAACAAAATTGAATTTCTATATTTTGAAAAATGGATTTTTCGAGCTTTTCATTGTCTTTCCTTTCTTTTCCTTTCCTATTCCTTTCTCTTCTCTTCTCTTCTTTTCTTTCGTTCTTTTTCTTTTTTTTCCTTTTCGCTGACGTCAGATATATCTATATATATATATAAGTTGTTACCTCGTTAGAAAATAAAAAGAATTGCATTGGACGTCAAGAGAATTATTTCCCGTAGATTAGGAAAAATAGAGTGAGGTGATAGAAACGAGAAATAGAAAGAAGATTGGTAGGCAAAAGCCTGCAAACGAAAACAAAAGCGCGAAAGGAAAAAAAAAAGAAAAAGAGAAGGAGATAACGAAAAAGAAAAAAAGTGAAAAAAAAAGAAAAGAGAAAGAAGGAAAAAAAAAAGGAAAATAAAGAAAAATGCAAAAAGAAGAAAAAAGAAAGGGGGGGAGAAGAAATGGTAAAAAGAGGGAGGGAATAGGGGCTCAGCGTCTCCGGAACTTCAGCGTCAACAATTTCCGTCTACGTTTCTACTTTTTAATTACACACAGTCGCGAGCCTCTGGCATTCACGTCGCGGCGTGCGAACTCGACATAGACTCCGACGATTTTCTTCTCTTTTTCTCTCTTTCCCTCTCTTTCTCTCTCTCTCTCTCTCTTTTTCTCATTCTCGTCCTCGGAATCCTCTATTCACGCCATTTTTTGCGGTCTCCCATTACGGAGATTGTGTGTCTTTCGTTTATTCTCTCTTCGTTATGTCCTTCGCTTTTGGTGGTGGTGGGACAGGAGGGGGCCACAGGTCCGCCATTAACGATTCGTCTCTGAGATATGAGAGGGAACCGTCACGTTTCCGAATCGTCTTCCGTTCTAATCAGTTTTTTTCTCGACTTTCCTCCCTGTACTTTTCTCTCTCTCTCTCTCTCTCTCTCTCTCTCTCTCTCTCTCTGTCTTTCTCACTTTCTTTTTTCCATTTTTCGCGTCTCTCTATCTATTTCTTCTGTCTCCATCTTTTTTTTCCCCTTTAATTAAAAAAAAAAAGAAAAAAAAAACAATTTTCTCTTTCGCCTTTGCCTTCTCTCTTTCCATTTAGTTCTCCTTTTTATCTTATTTTTTCTTTCATTTCGTTCTGTTTTTTTGTTCTTTTTTCTTTTTATACAAATTCCACTTTCTCTCTCTCTCTCTCTCTCTCTCTCTTTTTGTTTTTGTTTTTGGTATTGTTTTTGTTCGATCTCCCTTGATCAACTCTTAATTATAATGTTGAGAATCTATGGGGCACCGGAATTATTTCCATATTTTTTCCATAATTTTTTTTGTCTTCTCCTTTCTTTCTCTTTTTCTTTTTCTTTTCTTCTTTTTCCTTTCTTTTCTTTTTTCTTTTCTCTCTCTTTTTTTTTTTTTTTTTTTTTTTCTTTAATATCCTGCTTGCCTTACGTTTCGTTCGTTTAGATTTTTTTTTTTATTCCCGCCCTCCCCCCCTCTCGCCGCCTATTAAAAATACATACAGTAATAAATACATACTTGTATCGTAAGATACGAATGAGAAATTATTTTTCAATTTATTTCATATTAATTCCTATTTTTTTTCTTTTCCATTTAATTAATCTCAAAACTTTACTCAACTTAAGTTCATTAATTGTACATCATTATTAATTGATCATCGATAATATCGTTGAACGACGCTTTCTTTCGGATTTTTCTTTTTTCTTTTTTCTTTTTTCTTTTTCTTTTTCTTTTTTTTTCTATGGAATTATTTCAGGGTAAATATTGATAGAAAAGAATAGAAAAGGAAAGAAAAGAAAAGAAAATAGAAGAAAAGATAAAGGAAAGGAAATTAAATGAACAAAAGAATGGAAAAATTTCGTAATAAATAAAACAGTCGAGAATTTTTGTTTTTAAAACATGTGCGCTAGATGTGGAAGTAAAAAGAAGTGAAATAACGTGGCATAACATGTCGTCTTATAGGAGATTCGTATATTTTTACGTGTATGTATGTAAGTCTCTCTCTCTCTCCCTCCTTCACTCTCTCTCTCTCTCTCTCTCTCTCTCTCTCTCTTTCTATTCGCACAAGGATGTTCAAAGTATTGGGTGCATTCATTCGAAAATATATATAGTCGATGTTCGCAATGCGACATAAACGATGGTACACGTGCGTATCCTATTACCTACGGCCGATCGAGCACGCGCAGCTATCTGTCTTCGAACAAACGTTTGGAACATTGACCGGCTCACAAGCTGTGCCTCGTGAGAAAGGGTTGTTGCTTTCGAAAGGAGAACGGGGAGTGGAAATAGGAATTGAATGGAACGAGGATGAAGTTGACTGACTGATCTTGTACGCCTACGCACGTTTCGATATTTATGAAGTATCCGTATTTGAAGTATTTATTCTTAAAAAATATTTCCTTTTTATTTTATCACAAAATGTATTCGAATGTGATCTAAGTATCTTAATATACATATATATATATATATATATATATATATATATATATATATATATATGTATTTATTTTTCTCGCATAAT
>NC_060963.1:4137500-4147500 GCF_910589235.1 Vespa crabro
TATACTATATATATATATATATATATATAGTTTTCATCCCTTGTGTAAATTAAATTTGACGTTGTTCCTTAGGGCAAGCTTCTTAGTTCTTTATCTTGAAAAATTAATACGGACAGATAGGAAGAAGTTTAGAGAATTATTTTTCACATAAACGATATACATACATACATTCATACATACATACATACATACATACATACATACATACATACATACATACATACATATCTCTATTGTAATACGGAACGTTACGTATCACTTTAATCAAACTATCTACATAATTCTCCCCCTCCCCTCTCTCTCTCTCTCTCTCTTTCTCTCTCTCTCTCTCTCTCTCTCTCTCTCTCTCGTTCAGGTTGTAGATAAGCGAAGGACTTAACGAAGCTCTATATATGGGTACCTTTTGTTTCTACCGGAAGGTAATAGCTCGATAAAGGGTGTCGAGAACCGTGACACGGGAACGATGTCCAAGATAATTTCATGATTGCCTTAGGGCTTCAATTACATCCTTGACACGGACCGCATGGAATCTCAAGATTACGTTTCCCTACTTCCTTTGTACTCCTCCCTTGTTGGAGTTCGTCTCACCCTTTCTCTCTATCTATCTATCTCCACTATCTCTCTACTATCTCTCTCTCTCTCTCTCTCTCTCTCTCTCTCTCTCTTTCTCTTTCTCTCACTCTCTTTCTCTTTTTCTTTCTCTTAATCTATCTTTCTCTCTATCTATCCATCTCTTTCTTTTTCTCTGTTTGGACGACCATAGTCGGACGGTCCCATTTATAGTCCGACCTGGTCTAAGCCTCTTGGCAGCAATGTTCTCTCGTTCGACTCGAATGAGCACTGATTCTACCGAACATTCTTCCGATCAATCCTGTTGAATCCTAGAAAATGAATCTCTGGACATATTATATTAGGAAATATCTCTATTTTGCAAAAAAGAAAAAAAAAATATAAACAAGGAATTTTATTTTAAATTCATTAATGAAAAAAGAAAAAGAAAAACAAAAAAACGAAAGAAAAAAAAAAAATAAAGAAAGAAGTCTCGTTGAAAATTCACTCCATTGAATCATAATAATTGTATTAATTTTCTTTCTTTATGAATCAACGATTGATAAATTGCTGTTAGCATCGATGCTTATAGTTAAAAACAAAAAAAGAAGAAAAGAAAAAAAAAAGATAGAGAACTAACAAGGAGTGATATTTAATCGTTTAAGCAAAGGAGAATAAAAAAAAAAAAAAAAAAGAGGAAAAAGAAAGGAAGAGATAAAATTTCCCATTGGAAATTAATTACTTCCTATGATCGAAGATACATATGTATATACATACATACATACATACATGCATACATACATGCATGCATGTATATCTTTTTTTTTTCTGAATTTTAGATAAATAAAACGAATACAATGTCCGATCGTATTTGTATATGTATGTAGTTTATTCGAACGTAACAAATGTTATCTACTTTATACGATATATGATATAAGCATTTATCTATAATATTATATAATTAAATAAAGTATATTGGAATTAAATTTATCAACGACAAATAAAAGAAAAAAAAAGAAAAAAGAAAGAATTTAATCGACAATTCTCGTTGTCTCTCTAATAATGATCATCGAGTTAATTTATATCGAACCGTAAAAAAAAATATAAATTGCTGTCGTAGACGCTTGTACAAAAAAAAAAAAAAAAAAGAAAAAAGAGAAAAAAAACAAAAACAAAAGAAAAAAAAAGGAAAGCAAAAAAAGGAAGGGACGAAAGAAAAAGAATTAACAAGAGGAAAAGATATGGTAAGAAAGGAAGAAATAAAAAAGGAGAATTTCTATTGTGAAAATTAATTATTTTTGATATAATCGTTAATATCTTATACGTCATTGTTTTCGAATTTTAGATGAATTTTAAATGAAAATTATTCGATGGTATTCACGTACTTATCGATGCACGTTTATGTACTTATGTATTATTCGAACGTGGTGAATGTTGTTCATTCAGTTTTGTTATATATGCTCAATATAATATCTATAATATTATATAAACATCATATATTGAAATTAAATCGAACAGGCGCTAATGTACACACGTTTCACATTCCTTCGTCATTTCGTCCAATGATGCGTTGCTTTTTGTTGTTCATACGGTTTCACGTGTTTTCATCAAGTATTTCTCACAAGAGCATACTCGCTAAAGTTTATCATAGCTTGCACACCATGGATGCAACAACATATAGCATCCACGATAATCTACTTTATCGATTTTGTACTGGGACAAAGGCTTTCATCCCTTCGTGCCTTTCTCTCTCTCTCTCTCTCTCTCTCTCTCATTCTATCTCTCTCACTCTCTCATTTCTTTCTCTTTTTATCCATACTTCTCGCCCAACCATCTATTCACTTTTTTCTCTCACGATATGTACGTACACGGTTATTCTCTTATCTGTTAAAAAATATTGAAATAATTTCTACGTTGTTAACGTTCGACTAGCAAAACAAGATAAGATAAGTGTAGCGAATTAAATGAAATGAAATGTAATGAAAAAGAAAAAAAGAAAAAAAAAAAAAAATAGGAAAAAGAAAAAGAAAAAAGAATAAAAATAAGTAAAGAAAATAGAAAAAGAAATTAATTGTATTCCGAAAGATTAGATTTATTTATTTGTTCCTTCCAAAATTTACCTATGGAATATCGAGAGATTATTACGTTTCTTTCCTTTTCTTTTTTTTTCTTTTTTTTTTTTTTTCTTTGTTCGGATCGATGAAAAGTAGGATTAATGACGAGGATCTATCGGTCATTCGTAAGCTCGTTTCTTACGCATTAACTATGACGTTAAATCCTTGGAAAATTATATCGTCCGACACGATTTGAAAATCGTGTAGTTCGTTGATCTACATGATATCTTTTAAAGTAAGGTTAATAGATCTTAGGTAAAAAGTGAGATCATAGTAGGAGTTAAAAGGAAAATACAAGAAAAAGAAGAAGAAGAAGAAAAGAAAGGACGAGTTATTCTTGGCCTCATTCTTGTATCTCTCTCTCTCTCTCTCTCTCTCTCTCTCTCTCTCTCTCTCTCTCCCTCTCTTTCATTCGTTCTCTTTCATTCTCTTTTCTGTTTGTCTGTCTGTCTCTCTCTCTCTCTTTCTTTCTTCTCATGTGGTCGATGGATCACCGATTTAAGTGCACTAAATGTCTTCCATTCCCGGAAGCAAGTTATTATGCGGCCAACTGCACAGTAACTTTTTTCCACATAAAATACATTTATCAAGGAGGACGCCATTGCCAGGAGGCACGTGGAGTAGTGTCTTAGTTGAAAAAAGTAAACTGCTGAGAATGACTTCTCTCTTCTATTCTTTCATACATACACATACACATGCACGCAAACGTATATATATATATATATACACACACACATGTATATCAATGCTGATATTATCAGTATCTCTATCTATGTTACATCCCGAAAAATATCTATTTTATATTCTTTGATTATTTTCTTTTTTTCTTTCTTTATTATCTTTTCTCTTTCATTATCAACGGTTAATGAGATCCTACTTTTTTTTTTCTCTTTCCTTTTTCTCCTCTCCGTCTCTTTTCTCTTTTTCCTTTCTTTTTTTTCTTTTTTTCTTTTTTTTCTTCTTTTTCTATCTTCCTTTTTTTTTAACTTACTACTCCAACGCACGAAGAATTTATTTCTAATTAGAAAAATTATGTCCATTTGTATTTTTTTTTTGTTTTTTTTTTTTCTTTATTTTTTTAATCTTCTTCTTTCTTTTCTTTTTAAGGGGATGGGAATTGGCTAAGTGACAGCAGTGAGAACGAACGGATTGTCATTGTTGATGGTGAATGTGACGTTTAACAAATGTTTTCGTCATGTTTTATCGTTAACAACGTATACGACTAATGACGAATGCTTTTGAGAACGATTTTAATTATGCGATAAGCTTGATAAGCAAAAGGAGAAACAATGTAAAGCAAGCGAGTAAAATGAGAGAGAAAGTGAGATAGAAAAATAAGCAAAGGGAGAGAGAGAGAGAGAGAGAGAGAGAGAAAGAGAGAGAAAGAGAGTTGAAAAAAGAGAGTAAATGTAGAAACGAAGAACAAAGTACGCCTTTCTCACGTGATTAGCCACTTTGTGAAAGGAAAAAAAAAAAAAAACATGAAGTAACGAGAGGTAAGAAATGGTACGGCTCCGTTGAGAACATCAACGAGATCTTTACTATATAGAAAGGGTAAGGAAAAATAATTAATCTACCCTTCTCTCAGTTAGTCTGTAATAGTACTACGACTTTGCCGTATATCGTCGCTTTCGTACGTTCGAGAGACCGTGATAAAGGGTACAAAGAGGTCTCCTTCTCATTCGACGTCTCGAAGGAGTAAAAGGAACTGAACGGACACGTTAATTACATTATCCTATGTGAGTCATAAAGACAGAGTAGAGAGATCATACAAGAGTAACTACTTAAGTAATTATTAAATATCTCTTTTGTACGAAACTTCTTTTTATACTAATATTTTTTTCTTTTTTTCTTCTTTTCTACCTTTTTTTTTTTTAAATTAGATTTATATATATATATATATATATATATATATATGTATGAATGAGATAATATTCTTTTTAGAATTTTACTCTTAATATTTTTTTGCATTTTTAAAATGAGTCATATTTCAAAGATGACATAAGTGAGCGAGTTATGCAAGTCATAAGTGAATCGTTTTACACAATGTGAAACATTTAAATATAAAGACGTCACTTTAGAAAGACTTGAAAAAGAAATTCTTTGATGTCAATTTTATTTAAAAGACAATTTCTCTTCTAATTAATATATTATAATAAATTAATATATATATATATATATAGTATATATATATGCGTGTATGTTTGCGTATGTATACGTATTTAATGATACGCATTTAGAATTTTCTTTTGCATAATTTTAATATTTTTAGAATGAATATTAAGTCGCAGGTGACACGAGCGAGAGTGTCATGCTAATTATTAACGAATTATGTCATTTAAATAAAGAAGGATGCTTTTAAGAAGCTTAAGGATGTTAAAATGAGAACTTTGAAAGGAATGTACAATTGCTTGAACGTTTGAGAAAAAACAAAAAGGAAAAGAAAAGAAGAAAAAGAAGAAAATAAATTAAAATAAAAAAAGTACGATATAGTAAATTATCGTTGAACTAAAGTAAATAACTAATCGTAAACTAAAGTTTAGACTGTGTAATTATACTCGTTTAATCAGATACGCAAAATGGGCCGATTAATTGTCGCGTAAACGTGATCGCCATGTTAACTCAAATTCACAATAAGTTAGGAAGTTCTTCTTAGGAAAACATTCAACAAATCTCGGCTATTTGATGAGAAAGTTTGAAAAGCCGGTCATTGCGAAGACTAACGAGAAGAGATCGGTATCCGGATTCTCTCTACAAACGGGAACAACTTTTCGACCTTTCGATCTCTCTACGCCGTATTTGTCTTCGAAAAATCATCTCGCCTTTCTTTTTTCTTCTATTTTTTTTATTCCTTTTTATTTCTTTTCTTTTCTTCTGCCTTTCCCCGTTTCAAAAGATTTTCTATTTTCACGATGAAAACGTAAGAACGAAATGTATTCTACATTCCTTTGTTTTTTTTTTTTTTTTAATCGTATCGATAATATTACGAATTCTACAAATTATTATTAGAGCTATTATTATAGAGCTATTTATTTTACATGATGATGATGATAATAATAATAATAATAATAATAATAATAATAATAATAATAATAATAAATAGATAATAAGATTAACGTGCAATAGTGCAAAACAAAGCCATCAAAACCATTAAAATGTCAATTAATTAATAGAAGACGACATATGCAGCATTCAAAACAATAAATGTCGGTGAATTACGTTCGATAATGTATCAAAAAGCTTTAGAATAATGCTGTTATAACGTTGAATAAAAGAAGTGAATTATTTAATTAGTCCGATAGGATAAAACGGATTGATATATAAATTTTGTTGATTTATATATAAAAGTAAGATAAAGAAAAAAATATTAATAACCGGATATTAATTTTAATATAAATAAATGTAGAAAGAAAAATCAATAGACGAAGAGAGCAAATAATGTTGAACAAATTTTCTTCTTCCTTTTATTTTTTTATTTTTTTAATTTTTTTTTTTTTTTTTTTTTTCATGTACAATTTATTACGTTTCAACATGAATTTTATTCAAGCGAATTTATTTAATTACAATAAATGGACAAGGGATAAAAATATTTTGAATGGACATTGAAAACGTTGTATGAAAGTACAATTGATTAATATTTATTTAATGAGAAATTTAAATTCGACATTTTAATTTCCGTGAATGACTACTTTTGAAAGAATAAAAGGATTATAAATGAGATTGAAAAGAAATTTTGTTTTTTCTTTTTTTATCTGTATCTTAGTAAATTAACAATGGAATAAAATAAAAGAAAATGAAATAAATTAAACAAATATAAAAATTAATAAGAAAGAATAATAATACATACGACCCAATTAAACGTACACATTTAAATATATATATATATATATATATATATATATATATATATATGTATTTCGAATTTTCATTAGAAATTTCTTCTTTGAGAAAAAAATGATATAATTTTTAACATATACGTATTAGAGATACGATAAAAGATAAAATCAAAAAGCGTGATTAAACAATGGCTGATGCCAATTTCGTGGTTTGTTAGGATTGAACGAATGAACGAACCAACGAAAACGAAGCAACGAAAACGAAGCAACGAAAATGAAGCAACGAATGAACGAAAAAGAGAAAGATAGATACATGGATAGTTAGAAAGTGAGAGAGAGAGAGAGAGACAGAGAGAGAGAGAGAGAGAGAGAGAGAGAGAGAGAGAGAATGTTACGAATAAAACGCGTAGAAAGTCTGGGACGTGAGCCCTCGGGCTATTTCGAAAGGCCGGAACGCGGAAGTTTCGAGAGTCGAAAAGCACTGCGCGAAAGCTCGAAGCTAGCTCCTTCGACCCTTTCCACCCTAAGCTCTGGCTTTATGGCTCGGCTGCCCGTTTTTGTCTCCGATTTCTTCCTGCCGAAAGCATCTCGAAGTTATGAAACCCCCGAGACAGAAGGATTCGGTATTCTTTCCGGCCGGTGATTCAATATCTTTCACGCTTTTCTTTCTTTCAAAGAGAAGCATGAGGAGGAAGAGGAGGAGGAGGAGGAGGAGGAGAAGGCAGAAAGCAGAAGGCAGGAGAAAGAAAGAAAGAAAGAGAGAGAGAGAGAGAGAGAAAGAGGGAGAGAGAGAAGGAAAAGGGGAAAAGAAGGAAAAGAAGTATGAATAGACGAATGGAAGGAAGAAAGGGAATAGAATTTTCCTTGCTCTGTTGAATCGTATTACGTGACCACCATTTTACTTGTATCCAATTTATTTTCACTCAATTTGGGGGTGAACGAAGAAACGATGCGGATGGGGAATTGGAAATTTATAGTAATGATTAATAATAGTATGGGTATGTATTATTTACAAGTTCCTTTTTATTTCCTTTTTCTTTTTTTCCTTTTTTCCTTTTTTTTTTTTGTTTTTTTTTTTTTTTTTTTATTCCAAGATAGAAAGCAAACGCATATGAATGTACATATGGCACGTAATTTGGAATTTATAATAATGAATTATTGAAAATATGTTATTGTCGGATGTATTATGACGAAAGAAAAGGTATATGTAAAACAAAAGAAAAAAATTGTTCGTTTTTAGAGAAATGAATGAATCATTAGTTTTATGTATGTATGTATATGTAAGATTCTCTCTCTCTCTCTCTCTCTCTTTATCTTTATCATTGTAACACAAAAGTTGATTCCATTCGAAATCGATTCGTTGAAATTAATAATAAGCCTAATTAATAAATCTGTTTGACGTAGGATAAAATATAATAGATCGGATACCGATCCTATTTGAGAATACTAATCGAAAATGGAATTATTCGAAAGTGTTCCCCATCAATTTTGGGAAATGGTTAAAGTTGAATACGTTGACAAGCTGACGATGATAGTTTTTTTCGTATAAATTGGAAATGAAGTGGAGAAAGAGAGATAGGGAATGAGAGAAAGAGAATGAGAAAAATATATATATATATATATATAGAGAGAGAGAGAGAGAGAGAGTGAAAGAGACTTTTCGTGTTAGATGTTCGGACGTAAATATGATTTATCGTTGTTGCCTCTCACTGATCGATCGCGATGACGTGTTATTCTCACGAATTCTATTTCAAATGGATAGGTCGATAATCTCGCGAGAAAATATGACGGAAAAAAAAAGTCAGACAAATTCGAAAAAGAGAAAGAGAAAAAGAAAGAGAAAGAGAGAGAGAGAGAGAGAGAGAGAACGAACGAATGAGAAAGTATGAGAGATATGATTTATAAGGCCAATAGATAATGAAAAATTTCTGAGATTATAAAAAATCGAAAAAAAAAAAAAGAAAAAAAGCAAAAAAAAGAAAAAAAAAGAAAAGAGAAGAAAGAAAAAAGCAAAAAATTGATCTTCCATGATTCTTAAGTTTTATAAGTAATATGAAAAAAAAAAAAAAGAAAAAAGAAAAAAGAAAAAGCAGATTAGGATAACGGAAAAGATCTTCTCTTCTCGATCTTCGAGAAAGGACTAAGAAACTTTCCTGACTCAGGCAAAAGCAATGTGCTCAAGTATGTCATTGGGTTAAATCGATGGGAACGATACAGAAAGAGAGAAAGAGATAGAGAGATAGTTAGATAGAAAGAGAGACAGAGAAAGAGAGAGTGAGAGAGAGAGAGAGAGAGAAAATGAGAGATTGAGAGAAATAAGAGAATGAGAAGGATAGAAGTCTTCGGTCCTTTCTCTGTGTCACCAGGAAACGGGAGAAGTTCTTTCAAGAGAATTCAGGGTGGCTGGTGCGATTAAACTCTGCGAATCAGCAGCTCGTAGGGTGGCAGTATGGCGTTTTGGATGTGTTTGCCCTACCCAAAACCAAGTAAGAGAGAATAAGAGAGAGAGAGAGAGAGAGAGAGAGAGAGAGAAGGTAGAATCTTTACCGAGCTGATTACGGTGTCTTCCTCGTATCCTCCTTTCTCGATAGGATTAGAAATCTTAACCTCTATTGCGTGGAACATTAACTGACTCGCAAATTGATCCTTCGAAGCAATTTCTAAGGTTGAAATAGTAGCGTTACGTGCAGAACTCTGACAGAGAATAAACGATATAGTTCTTCTTCGTTAAACATTGTCTTCCTTTCCTTTCCTTTCCTTTTTCCTTTCCTTCCTTCCTTTCTTCCTTCCTTCCTTCCTTCCTTTCTTTCTTTCTTTTTTTCTTCGCTCGCTTTCTAGACTAACGATAAGATAAAAATAAGATAAGCTGTCTTATTATTTCTCGTGTTAGATATATTTTTATTATTATTACAATTATTATTATTATTATTTTATTATTATTATTATTATTATTATTATTATTATTATTGTTATTATTAATTCTAATCACGTATTATACTTACTGATATTTTTTGTCTCTCTCTCTCTCTCTCTTTTCTTTCTTTTTTTTTTTTGACTCTTGTCAAAGCTAAAAGTATAAAAGAGAAAATTAATCCTTTTCCACGTTTGTCTTAACACATGTATATATATTTTTTTTAAGTTTCTTCTCCTTCTTCTTTTTATTCATTTAACTTTCTTTTTTGTTATTATTATTTAGTAAAAATATTCAAATATATATATATATATGTATATATCAGAATGATTTGCTTAATACTTTTGGAGTAATAGAAAATCTCGATCGAGGTAAATGCAAAGTAAGAAAATTTTGCGTGCTTATATTGTATTTCGTGAAATATTTTTCTTCTTTTTTCTTTCTTTATATCGTCGAGGTGAGAACACAAAAATGATGATTGAAAAAAAGATACGAAAGAGAGAGAGAAAGAGAGAGAGAGAGAGAGAGACAGAGAGAGGGAAAGGGAGGAAGAGAAAACGAAACGTGGGTGGACGCAAACGAAACGAAAC
>NC_060963.1:4152500-4155000 GCF_910589235.1 Vespa crabro
GAATGGTTCCAGATGTGAAAACCCGATATACGAATAATAACTTATAGATGTTTTTGTTTTTTTTTTTTTTTTTGTTTTCTTTTTTATTCTTTTTGTTTTTTTTTTGTTTTTATTTTCTTCAAATAAAACACACAGGAGAAAATCATCGAACAAAACACTATTCAATCTGATACTATAATTGTAAGTATAAAAGAAATGATTTATGATTTATTAAACACATTGTACTAATCATATATATATATATATATACACGTATTATAGATATTATATCATATATATATGTGTATATGTGTGTGTATGTGTATGTGTATGTATATGTAGATTTAAGTATTTAAAATGAATATGAGAAGGTGAATATTAACAAGTTTAGCTTGAAACGTAAAGTTAAATTTACTGTGCCTTAATGTTTAGCAATTTAACAACTCACGATTACCATAACGTACTTGATTCAAGTTCGACGCTGCTCCAGCATCCAGGAATCGTGGACCCGAAAGTACTCGGAACTTTGAGAACCGTAAAAGTAATAGAAATGAATAGAGAGAGAGAAAGAGAGAGAGAGAGAGAGAGAGAGAGAGAGAGATAAAGAGAGCGATTAGGACGGAATAATAATTAGGCGGATACAAGCGTATCAAGGAATTTCGGGAAATGATTTATTTTCTATCGAACGTTAAATTAATTATGATAATCTAATAATCCCAATTATTACCGTAGAACGTGATTGTTCTTTTCTTTTCCTTCTTTTGTCTTTTATTTTATTTTACGTTATTTTCTTTTTCTTTCAATCATTAGTTTATATAAAAATTAATCATTAGTTTATATATGAATTTATATGACTGATATGTAGGATGAATCAAATGTATATATTTATGATTAAATCTTTTTAATAATAAAAAATTTTTTTTTCTTTTTTGTAATTTCTTAAAACCACATTAAATAGAAAGTCTGAAAAGTTTCGAAAACGAGTAATTGATATTTAAAATCACTCAAAGAACGTTTTGGCCGTACTGAAAACTTTTTCATCATTTTGAGATTATATATATATATATATATAAACTTTAAAGAATATCATTTGAAAAAAGAAACAAAGACAATACACATATAGAGGAATATAGCATAGGAAAATATAAAATTCGTGTCGTTCGTTTATTCATACATGGAATAACATCGACGATATTTGCCGATTCAACGAAGTGAGTTATTCCTGTAAGATAATCCACAAATTGTGATTCACTTCAAATAAAATAGAATTATCAGCTGAGTTTATGGTGAAACATCAATTTTTAACTTTGTCCGTTCGCTAGTTCGTTTTTATTCCCCTTACGATATACTTCAATGAACTTCAATAAAAACTTCATTAAATTTCTTTCAAGGTTTTCACGTATAACGTTTCTTTTTTGCTTCTTTTCTCTTTTTTCTCATCCCCTTGTTCTTCTTTTTTTTTTTTCTCTTGTTAGTCTCTCCCCCTCCACTGCCACTTCTTCGCCCGTTCGCTCTTTTTTTTTTTTTTTTTCATGTAAACGCAGGAATATATAGTTATTTCTCAAGGCGCTAATTAAAAAGTCTCGATTTGTTCGAATTCTAGGATTGCGAATGAAAAAGTTTTCACCATGGATATGTCGACGATTCGATTCGATTCGATTCAATTCGAAATGATTTTTCAACTCTGCGAGCGAAGGAAGTTCTTTTTTATTTACTTATTTCGTTTTTTATTCTTTATTTTTTATCTTTTTTTTTTTTTGTCCTTTTCCTTCATCTCAAATAGACACGGGAAAAGAGGAAGGAGAAGCCTCGTGAGAAAGATAAAGAGAAAGACAGAGAGAGAGAGAGAGAGAGAGAGAGGGAAAATTGAAAAATTATAAATGCGACGAAGGGATATGAAATAAATAAAGAAATAAATTAATACGTAAACGAATAAGCGAATATAAAAAAAAAAGGATAGGAAAGAAATTATGAATAGAGTAAAAAAGCAAAAAGGAAAATAGAAAGAAAGAAAGGAAGGAAGAAAGAAAGAAAGAAAAGATGAGAAAAAGAAAGGGATCTTTAGTTTGAGAAAATTCATGAGAGAAAACAAATATTTCTTTCTCATTGCAAAAACACGAATGATGTATTTCATTTCGCTAAAGGGCGTTTCGAAAGTACACCGTCAAGAGATCTTCTTTAAGATGATTCACTATAATCGTACTTACTACGCATACCCACTGTCTACCTTGTAAAAATAAAACGTACATTTTTATTTCCCTTTTCTTTTTTCCCTTTCCATTTCTCTTTTTCCCCTCATAAACTTTCCCCAATTCCCACCACCTCCCCAACCCCCTCTTTATCTTTGCCCAACTTTGATGTATTATACGTTCATATCCTCTGGACATTAAAAACAAAAAGAGGGGCTGGAGGAAAAACAAAAAAAGAAAGTGGAGAAATAAAACTTCCGTTACGGAACTTTATTTTATATTAAGAAAAAAAAAAAAAGGAAAAGAAGAAGAAAAGAAAGAAAAGGGAGAAA
>NC_060963.1:4157500-4172500 GCF_910589235.1 Vespa crabro
AGATGAATTGTTTTCATTCGAATTCAGCTATCAGAATATTTTTGTATTTTTTTTTTTTTTTTTTTGGTTTCTCCCTTTCCTTCTCTTTTTCCCATCATTATTTTTATTTTTATTTTTATTTCTTTTTCTTTTTTAATTTTTCAATTTTTATCCACTGTTGATGTCGTTGGAAGCGTTCGTCGATTTTTTTCCTCTTCTTTATTTTCAAGCTTAAAATCATCATTATTATTATTATTATTATTATTATTATTATTATTATTATTCTTTTGTTCTGTTTTTTTGTTTTTATTTTTGTTTTTTCTTTTTTTTTTTGGTTATAATTAAGACATCGATTTTATTATATAGTAGAAAAACTAATTGAAATAGGATGAAGGATAAAGGGATTTTTTTTTGAAAGGTTTATACATTTTTTAATCATGTATTTCGTACAATTTTACATAAATGACAGAGAAGGTTTTTACATAAATTATCAACTAAGTATTTTATGTTATTACACAGTCCTTTTGGTAGATATCTACGTTGTTGGAATTACGAATCGGGATTAATAAAATATGCAGAGGTTCAGAAAGTGCCGTAGAAATAATACACGATGTTTTGTTATCGCTCGAACGACGTTCCGTGCTTTTGTTCTTGAAGGAAAGAACAAATAAAATGGAAAAGAATAGAAAGAATTCAAAGACGGATAAAAGATGAAAGATTTAACTCAAATATATCGATAAGACAAAGAGAAAGATACATATATATATATATATATATATATATATATATATATATATATATATTGAGAGAGAGAGAGAGAGAAATAAACAACATATATTTTCTTTTATCATTTTAAGACGGATGAATGTAAAAGGTACGATGAGATTGTATAAATTCATTGCATTTTTTTTTTTTTTAGAAAGAAAAAAAGAAAAATATATAAGAAAGTAGAATATTTCGAAAATGGAGATGACATAATGTTCTAGGGAATTAAACAAATAAGTTTATTTAATTTCTTAGATCGTATTTAATATTTAATTTGAAATATTTCTGTTTTATTGGAAATAAAATGATTTTATATTAATTGTACTTTATTTGAAAGAAAAATCGACGAATATATAAATATACGAATTAGGAACGAAATAGAAGAATACGTTTAACAGAGAAATAAGATGATTATTGTTTTAATAGAGAATGAGAAAAAAAAGAAAAGAAAAAAGGATAGGAGAGAGAGAGAGAGAGAGAGAGAGAGAGAGAGAGAGAGAGAGAGAGAGTAACTCTCGAATCTCGAGTAGATTCGATATTTTATCGTGAGGATATAATTGCGGTCTCATATTCCATAGCGTTTATCCGATAACACGATAATTACGACGTCGACTCCATTCGAATAGTAAGCAATTATTAAACACCGTTATTAAATCGTTTCGTTCTAGTCGAATAGCATTGTAAATCGAGATGAAAAATGGTAATAAATACTATTTCATTAGCCGGAGGTGATCTAATTATCGATCGAACGAGGCGTGAAATAATTGGACGATCATTAACGACCGAATTACGAATTTCTCGTTTCACATGCGATTAACGTCGTAATCCATTTATTTCACACTTTCTTTCTCCTTTCTTTTTTCTTTTTTTTTTGTATTTATTAATCTTTTCTTTTTCTTTATTTTCATTTTTTATTCTTCTCCTTCTTCCTTTCCTTTTAATTCTCTTTTTAATTCTTCAATTTTTCCAAATTGCCAATGAACGTTTCTTTTTTTTTTTTTTTTTTCAATTTATTTTCTCGAAAAACTTTTTCTTCTCCTACGATAAAGATATCGTAATAACATCGCCCCTAATTAAATATCTTTAATAACGTATCAAAATTTTCAATGAAAATTTTATACAATCATTTATATAAATTATATAAGGAAAGGATTTCAAATTTGTTTTTGATATTAAATTTATTTTGAAATATTTTTACATTAAATTGATTACGTTCTTTGACTATATATAAATATAAATATATATATATATATATATAGATATATATTGCATAAATATTTTCAAATATTTTTATTTATAAATATTGTTAACTCTTTCTCTTTCTCTCTCTCTCTTTCTCTCTTTTTCATTTTGAAAAATAATTAATAAGATACTAATATCGTCCTTGTGAGATAATTTTTGTTTGTTCTTGGATAAAGTTGAAAGCTCCTAACTCCGCCGGTTATATCCTTTTCTTCTCCCTTTTCGAAGGGCCATTCTTCATGAAAATGAAAAGCAGTTCCCGATAAAGTGTTAGAATGAAAGAGGAGCAAAACAGAAGGAAATAGAAGGGAGAAAAGGGAAAGAAATCATGAGGAAGGATCTCTTTATAATCTCCAGGAAATTCTGTCGAGGGAAAGGATGAATTTTGCACGATTAATCAAGGAACGTTAAGGGGCTAAGAAATACCTAAAGGAAAAGGTATATCTCGTACAATGTTATCCTTGAAAAAGAACAAAGAATAAAGAATACAATCCATTTGGTTGCAAAACGTTACGTTCAAAATGATTTAAATTATTTCAAGATTCGTTAGAAGGAATGATTTATTTTAAATCGAAGTTACAATATCCAGTTATTTCATCCTACCCATCGTATCTTTAACGAGATATAACGATCAGACTGATTTTACATTAATTAATCCTTTAATGATAAAATATCGTTTTGAAAGTGTCCATCTGTTCGGATAATTAAAATCAAACGATGACGAGTATACTCGTCAAAATTCAAAGTAAATAGACTTTTTTTATTGGTAATTTCCATTAATTGAGAATAAAATGACAAATAGTACGAGTTAAATTATTTGAAAAACCAATAATTTTATCATACGTAAATTCGTTAATGCAGCGAACATTATTAATTAATACAGTTTCTTTCGGTTGATTTTTTCTTTTTCTTTTTTTTTTCTTTTTTTTTCTGTTTTTTTTTTTTCTCCCTGAATTTGCATTTAAATCAAACAGAAAAAATAGTTTATGATATTTTTGAAAATAGGAATGCCACGCAAGCGCCGTGGAAATAATTTAAACTTAAAGAAAGTGACAATTATCACAAGAAATTATTTCAATTTCGTGCGATTGTTAATATTCAATAATACTCCAATATAATAATATCCGATCATTTAATTATAAAGAGTGCGCCAATTAAACGTAGTTAAAGGAATAATAATAATCTCTCGTTGTAAGATTTTCATTTTGAAATTGTTTTTAAAATCGTAATTGAATGCGCACGCTCATATCTGGAAAAATTCTGAGAAAATTATCGGAGAAGAGCGATCGATAATTGATCGTTCAAAAAAAAAAAAAAAAAAAAAAAAAAAAAAACAAAAAAAAAGAAAAAGAAAAAAGAAAATAGAAACAAAAATGTCGAAAATAATACGAAGGTTTGACAATTGAGAAGAAAAATCTATTTTTTGGAAATAATTTTGAAAATAATAGATATGTATACGTATGTATATATGTATATATGTATATATGTATATATGTATATATGTATATATGTATATATGTATATATGTATATATGTAAATATCTTGATGATGTAACTTGATAATAATTTGACTTTCGAATCTGGCAGATTTTGATCGCGAAACGTGTTTATAGTATATATATATATATATATATATATATATATATATATATATATATACATGTGTATATATATGGAATACTGATTTGTCGATTATCAGGAAAATGAAATTATGACTGTATAGCTCATAATGCTAATTAGAATAACGAAGTAATAATGATAGAAATTACAACGGAGTAAAGTCATAGGGCGATTTAGCGTTAACTTGATAAATACTCATAGCGATTGTATACAAATTCTCTTCAAACTTTCAATACATATTACATATATATATATATATATATATATATATATATATATATATATAATATTGAACGAATATATGTAAGTTTATTGAACGTATGTATCTACAATAGTTCTGATCGGCTTATCGGAAAGTATATATGAACATATAAAATGGTTTTAAACTGCGGTCACGTATCTTCTCTCTCTCTCTCTCTCTCTCTTTTTCCCTTTTTAGCTTTCTATATACATTTATATATATATATATATATATATATATATATATATATATATATGTATGTATATGTCGTTGGAGAACAAAGTTCGAATCGAATCACGACCATTTTCCAGCGATGAAACGCTCGAGTTATCTCCCAATAAGTCAGAAAAGAGATTTATGTACGTATTTTATACGCACACACACATAGGACATTGTTATGTACTTATACGTATAAATATACATACATATTTACATACATGCATACATACATACATACATACATACATGTATATATGCGTGTAAACATATATACATATGTATATTTTGTCCGCAGAAGCAGAAAATATTTCTTATATACGGGGCGAGTTGCCAAAATTGAAGGAAGCACTTGAAGAGTGGGGATGGTTAAAGATAAAATACGAGTATAGAAGAACGAGGTCAGTACCATACGGTTTTAAATCGATAGATACTCTAAGAGTTTATGATGTGTGTATGTGTACATGTGTGTGTCTAAAAGAGAGATAGAGAGAGAGAGATAGAGAGAGAGAGATAGAGAGTGAGAGAGTGAGAGAGAGAGAGAGAGAGAGAGACAGAGAGAGGGAGAGTTTAACATATAAACATTGATTTTAGAATGTTTACATAGTAAATATAAGATTTCACTTTGACGAATAAATAAATAAGCGACACGGGTCCATTGTTTTCTTTTCTTTTCTTAGTATTTTCTTTTCTTCGCCGTGTCTTTGTTTATTTTGCTTTTTTATCTTGTTAAATAGAATAGAAAGTTTCGTAAGAATTTCTCAGTTTTCATTTGGCCGTCCGAACGAACGCGTTGATAAGATTAACATCGTAAATTTTCGCTAATAATCTGTTTTAATTCTGTAGTTCAACGTTAAACGTAGAATTTTATTTGGGATTTTTTTTCTTTTTCTTTTTTTTTTTGCAAAATTATTTCTTTTGAAAAATATCATAATCGATTTTAAGAGTAACGCCAGTATTAGTATAATTATCTGTCGATTATATTTCAATTAAATGATCGTTATTATTAGATAAATCCTTTGTTTATATATTATTCGTATTTATCGCAAACAATGTAAATAACAATGTTATATGAAGGAACTAATCCTATCGCTTGATTTATTAATTAACGGATTAGTTATACTTAAACGTTATATATAGCTTTACATATATAAGTGTCCTTATACTACTCGTTATATATATATATATATATATACATGTAAGATATATAAGCACTTAATATTACGAATATTTTTAGAATAAAAAATATATATTATTATCGTACGAAATAATATTTGTAATTTTCTTATCGATCGACGCCAGCTTTCTTTATTGTTTTTTTTTCTTTTTCTTTTTCATTCTTTTATTTTAATATCCTTCACAAAATATAATAATAACAATAATAATAATAATAATAATAATAATAATAATAATAATAATAATAATAATAGGGATAGTAATAATAATGATAATAATCGTAATGATAATAATAAAGAGGAGGGAGGGAGGGGGGAGAGGTGGAGGAGCGAAAAAGAAATTGTAACAAAAATTTTAGCTAGAAATGGCGAGTTTGTTATCGAGGAGAATGCACGGTGTTAGTACGATGAGAATACGTCGAGCGTGAATTTTCCGCGCTGACTATAATCCAAGCCGAGAGAGTTGGAGGGCCTTCGCCGTCCAAGATTTCTCTGCCTAACCCGCTGTGGTCGCCCTTTTGAAGTGTTCTAGTCGAGAGAACATTCAAAATGTTGAGTACTTGCCCGTACCGTTGGAACGAACATCGTCATCACCCAACTCACACACATACACACACGCACACATACACACATACACACACAACTCCGCCATCGTTCGATTTTTATGACGACATGCTTTTCAGTTTGGCATAAAATGTTACGAGAAATTTCTATTGACGAATACGTGAGAACATTTTTGAAGAATAAGAAGATAGAGAGAGAGAGAGAGTGAAAGAGAGAGAGAGAGAGAGAGAGAGAGAATGGAAAACGGAAGAGAAAGAAGAATACAAAGAGATTTCTAAGAAGGAATGGAATTTTCGTTCTTTCGACGATTACTATGCGATTCTTCGCGTGTAATTTCACGTTGGAATTAAAAATTCGAAGAAGATGAAAAGCCTCAAAGAAGTACGTGATTAAATCCGCAATCATTTCTTTCAAAGCTTCAATATTTTTCCTTGAGAAAAAGTTACTAAATAATAACGAGATTTAATCTTACTCTTTCTCTCTCTTTCTCTATCTTTCTCTCATTTTCTCTCGACTTTGTATTTTTCGAGTTATTCGCATTTCTTCCGCGAACAAACATAATTATCTTTTCTATCTCGTTCACTATATTAGATATATCATTTATATTATTCATATTTAATAACAATGACGAATATATATATATATATATATATATATATATATGTATATATATGTATAGGTTGCTTCAAAGGTTTTCAAAAGCGTATGAAATTTTTTTCTTAAATCTTCTTTCTTTCTTTTTTGCATTTCTTTTTTACCTATCTTTTTTTTTTTTATTTAAAAAAAAAAAAAAAAGCAACGAGTTTTTTGTTAACTTGTGAAATTAAATGATAATAAACGTAATAGGGTTAGATCATTTCTTGAAGTAATTTCGTCGTATTTAAAAATTTTTTTTTATTATTAAAACGATTAAAGATAATGTAAATTGTTTTATGTCTTGTATCATAAACGACCGAACGATCATCAACTTGAAGATCCATACAAGGGTCGTAACTTGACCTTTATGGTCATTGATTCCCCATCAGAAAGTTATTCCACGGGTTCTTACCGATAAACTCCTGAAGTATGAATCTAATCTTTTGGGACAGTCCATATATTTGATATTAGATTTATGATACCTGTCAATTTGACAGAAATCATGAATATTATTCGTTTTGATAATTTATTTTCATCACGATTGATGTGACGACATGAGTTGAAATGTTATGGAAAAAAAAAAAAAAAAAAAAAAAGAAAAAACATATATGATAATCAATATGTGTTTATGTTTTTGCGTAAGGAATTGAAATTCTTTTGAAAATAATCATAAAGTTCAGAGAGAGTTTTTTTTTCATAAGAAAAATTGATATTTTAGAAGAGGACAAATCATTCAAAAAGGTAATCTTTTTCGATATAATTTTTTACTTCGTTTTTATGAGGAAAAAAAGGTTCAAATGAGAAATTTTTTTTATTCCCCTTTGGAGCATCGTTAAATCGAGCTTTCTCGTTTCAACGATAAAGAACGAATTTACATTGTAGACTTTTTAACATTGTATTTCGTATACGTATTTTATCATATTTTACGGCATTGTTTTCCTGAGTATATTATTTACTAACGTAGAATGTAAAATTTTAGAATACAAAAAAGGTATTTATGAGACACTAGAAAGTTCTTTGATCTTTCTTCTCGGGTGGTACGATTGACACCGTTTTTAGATTCTTAGAAACTTAGAAAGCTCGTAGCATTATGCATCGCGCGACATTTGCGCCATTTTAAAATTCTCGTCGATGAGAATGAAGTTTAGACGACATTGTGCATTTATTTTATTATCTTTTAATTATTTATCGTAAGTGTTAGGAAATTAAATGAAGAGAGAAAAAAGAAAGAGAACAAAAAAAGAAAAAAAAAAAGAAAACTTTTATTTACAAGCGCACTCATATTTATCATCATCATTATTATTATTATTATTATTATTATTATTATTATTATTATTATTATTAGTTTCTTTTTTAATAAATCAATATTTTGCGATGATATAAGATAAAAATCTTTAGATACCGACATACGTATATAACGTAGATTTATTCGTAAATTAATTTGAAATCTCAAAGGCTTTCAATCTATAAAGAAAGAATCCTTTCCATTTCCTTTTTTCCTTCTTTTTCTTCTTTTCTCTCTCTCTCTCTCTCTCTCTCTCTTTCTTTTTTTCTTTTTTTCTATTTCTCTCAACGTAGAAACCGTTTCGTATTGGCTCTGTCCCGTTTGAGAAAGCTAAAGAAGATCGATCCTCAATATGAATTGAACGGCACGAAGAACGTTTGGATTCTAAAGCCGAGCAAGCTTTGTTGCGGCACTGGTATCGTTCTATCGTATGATCTAAAGAATATTCTTCGTAGAATCGATCGAGTACCGAAGGATTACTATGTCCTGCAGAAATATATCCTACAGACATATACATATATATATGTGTGTGTGTGTGTGTAAATGCATTGTATTTATTTTCAAATTTTTTTTTCTTTGTATTTTTTCGATAAATGTTATACTTTTTTTTTTGGTGTAGAATAAATTATCGAAGGATGTAAATTGATTGGGACTAATCACTGTAAAATTTTTTTTACAGATTTTTTATTTTATTTTATTTTATTTTTTTTAATTTTTTTTAATTTTTTTTTTTTTTTTTTAATGTTTTACACACAGACAATTCAAATTTTTTCCATTTTGTTTTTACGAACTAAAAGAGAAATATTTTTTTTCTTTTCTCTTTTTACTTTTTTCTTTTTTTTTTCTTTTTTTTTTTTTTTTACGGCAGGTAAAGACCGTAACCTCAATGGTAAATGGTCAGTAATTAAAGCAACGAATCGTATCACAGGTTGAATGTTAACGTATACCGAATATATATATATATATATATATATATAATAGAGATTGTTAATTCGACTTATGTGCATGATATTTTGTTATAACTTTACTGATACCCCATTAAAAATGATACGGATTTACGGATAAGGATTTATTATCGTATTTTATTTTATAAGATTATTGTATAATTTCTATCGTCCAATTTACAATATATTTGTGTGTCAGTATTTTAGTCGAAAACAAAAAAAAAGAAAAAGAAAAAAAAAAGGGAACGAAAACAGAAGAAAGAAAAGAAACGAAAAAGAGAAAGGAAAAATGTCAGCGGAAACGAAGTTCTCAAAGTTATGTGCATTCATGTATATAGAATTTAAATTGAATCTATAAAAAAAAAAAAAAAAAGAAACAAAAAAAATTTCTAACGAAAAATAATTCGAACGATTATATAAACCTGATATAATGATGGAATTTTCGTCGTTACGTAAAGTTTGGAAGAACGTTATATACAGATATATTGTTAATGAATGAAAGAAATTTGAAAAAAAAAAAAAGAAAGAAGAAAAAAGAAAATAGAGAAAAGGAAGAAAAAGAAATAAGAAAAGGAATCATAATCAAGCCGCGATGGGATTCCTCAAAAATGGCCGAGAATGATTAAAAGTTGATTTTTAATGGGAAGATAATTTAGAAACTGTTTTAACTCTAGCGTCAATTAGACGGTTAGAAATTGGAGCGTACTTAACTTCGTTGTGAGCAGCCTCGACTCTCTTTCTCTCTCTCTCTCTTTCTCTCTCTCTCTCTCTCTCAGATATGGATTTTCAGCCGTAAAGAGAAAGCTTCGTTAGTCGGCACTTAATTAACAGTCACTCTTTCTCTCTCTCTCTCTTTCTCTCTCTCTCTCTCTCTCTCTCTCTCTCTCTCTATTTCTCTAATATCCGGCATATGACCGAAATCCGTGTGAAGCAGCACTCTTCTCCTCGTAATTTAAAGTAATTACATGCTTATCGATGCGTACCATCTCTCTCTCTCTCTCTCTCTCTCTCTCTCTCATATTTTTTCTTTCTGCCTTTCTGTCTCTCTGTCTCTGTCTATCTTTCTCTTTCATTTTCAGTCACATTCATTATTTCACTAATTCTTATTGTAGACGTACGTCATTTTCATAAAAGCTACCCTTAGTAAAAATGAAGAATCATATACCAAAACGCATTCTAACCCCTATCCTTTATTTTTTATTCTCTTAATTTTATCTCTTATCTTCCGTTAACTCGATATTATTATTCTTGTTAACGTATGACGTAACCGAGCGTAACCGATTAGTAATTAAAGCAACGAAGCGTATAGCAAGTTGGATATTAACGTCTACGACGGAATGTAGTTATTACACGTGACTCGTGTCACATAGATAGTGTTGTTTCGCCTTATATTTCAATAGGTAAAAATTCAATCAAATTTTATTCACGCAAATAGATTATTAAATTATAATAGATATTATTTCTATCGTAATATAATTATTGAATTTTTAACGACAATGACAATGTTTAAGCGTCAATTTTATGGAGAAATAATTTGAGAAATACTATGTAGATATACTTTAAGAATATATATATATATATATATATATTATATTATTATATTATTATATTATAATATTATTATATTGCTTTTAGTAATTGCGAGCCAATAGATAATTATCTCTATAATATAATAATATCTAATAGACTAAAGGACGATATAATACAATATGATACGTAGGAGCTTAAATATACGTGCTATAGTAAAATTTTTATATATACATAATGTCCGTCTTTCTAATAAATTCAATTCTAATTAACTTTCGATATTAAACTTTGCGATAAATATATGTGAGGGTTCTATGATATATAAAAAATTATTTTTCATAATATATTAAAATTTTCTCATATCCTCTTTCCTTCTCTCTCCTTTGGTATCGTTTTCTTTTTTTTTCTTCTTTGTTTGTGTTTTTTTTTCTTCTTCTTTTCTTTCTCTTTCCATTTCTCTTTTCTTTTCTCTTTTTCTTTTTTCTTTTTCTCTTACCTTGCTTCTTTCTCTTTACAAAAGAGAAGAGAAGCACTTCTTCGATTCAGCTCGAAGGCGTGCACCCTTTCGAATTACCACGGTTCGATTCACATCTGCAACACCAATGTACAGGAAAAGTACGAGGAGGAGATGAAGAGATGAAGAGAAAAAGGGCGACGTAGAAATTCTCAGAGAATCGAGAAGTCGATGCACCGCCACGTTGGAATGGGATTGCGAGAAGCTGAACGAATATTTAAAGTAATATCTACTACGTTCTTCCTCTTTCCCCCCTTACCCTCTCTCCTCCCCTCCCTCCCTCCCTCCCTCCCTCCCTCCCTCCCTCCCTCCACCCCGGTTTCTACGTTTTATAAAGGGAATCTTCGTTTATCCATCAAAGGGGATGGTTATATCTTTCCTATCTTTTTTTTCTCGTTTTTTTTTCTTTCTTTCTTTTTTTATTATTTCTTTTTTTCTTTTTTTTTTTTTTTTTCGTGAAGGAAAGTTGGGGCGGTACATGAGATCGATAAGTGCCTTGAGCAAATACGAGAGAATCTCTCTCTCTCTCTCTCTCTCTCTCTCTCTCTCTTTAATTTTTCTTGAAATTTTGCTTTTTCCTTTATTTCCCCTGAAAAATTCATCATGACGGAGAACGATATTACGAAGAAAAAGAGATAGAAAATGTCGAAAATTTATAATCTTGACAATGTTTGATAGAACTAAGAAACATAGGGATATAAATGTTTTTACTTTAGTTTTGTTTTTTAAGATGATAACTATATCCTAATGAATAAGATCTAATTTCATCTGTTTAATAGAAATAAGAAGAGGAATCTCTTCTCATGGAACTATTTAATTCGAGAATTATCAAGTTTCCTCAACGATCAAATACACGAGAGTCTGCTTAAAGTTTAGTTTATTATAAATCGGTTTGCTTTTAACTGCAATATTGAAAAGTTCTTACATACACATAGACACACATACACACACATATTCACGAGCATAGAGAAATGTGAAGAAGAGAAACCAATGTTGTATGTGTATATACATATAGTATAGTATATCTATATAGAGGGTGATCCTTTTAAGTAGGTCTATTTAAATATTTGTTCGGCTTATTGTGATGCAAAAAAATATTTTTTTTTTCTTACGTAATGTACATGGTATCAAAGGATCAATATTTGACAAGAATTTCTTTTTTTCGGAGTTGTCAAGTTTTATCAGTATTTTTTTCTTTTTTTTTTTTTTTCAGACACATAACTACATTTCTTTTTTATTGCGTTATGTAGCTGATCAAAAAATATATTCAGATATGAATAATAATATATGATCTTTATCTTCGAAAATTAAAGTTTTTAAATATAATTTAAGTATATATATTTAAGACTGATAATAGAAAAGCATGAAACAATGGAAAAATTTGTATAATTGATCATTGGACATTTTAGGAAATGTGTTACGTAAAATTTCAATTTTACGACGACGACGACGACGACGACTATGAAGACCGACGATGGGACTAATGGGACTAATGGGACCGACGATGATGACCGAATGGAATCGACGATCGGTATTTCTTTTTACACGAATATTTATATGTGTTATCTTTGAAAAATAATTGTTTAACAATTTATTTAACAATTATTATATATGTAGGATATAGTTTTAAGCTTGGTATTTATTTTAAACGACGACATAATTGTTCTATTTTTCTTCGGGTTTTTTTTTTCTTTTCTCTTGTTTTTTTTTTTTTTTTTTATTATTATTATATTTTGATTTAAATTGATTTCCAATTGGAAAGAAGAGTAAAGAGCGTTCTCGTAACACTAACACGTAATGTTCGTAAAAGACGATCCAATTTTTTTCTTTCTTTCTTTTTCTTTTTCTCGTTCGAAATAATTTAACGAAAGTGAATTGTGCTGACCAAAATAAAAAAAATATTTTTATCGAATGCGATTGGCGAATATCTTTTTTTTTTTAGAAGGAACGAAGGAAGAAAAGATGGAAGGAAGGAAGGAAGGAAGGAAGGAAGGAAGGATGGGTTGGAAGGAAGTCGAGACAACGGTAACGCTAATGGTTTAGATTCTTCTTCCTTGATTCTAGATCTGTAGGATAGGTTTGCAATCGACAGTCAGAGTTTCGTTCTCCGATTAAACAAGTTGTGAGTTTCTGTAGAGAAGGCAAATCGCCTGTGGGTATAGGAAAGAAAGCTTAACGGAGTGCCGTTGTAATCGTTGAGTTCGAGTTGATTGCAGTCCGAGAACGGCAAATGTTCGTGCACTTCTTTTCACCGGTGAATCTCAAAAGTACCTCCTTTGGTCCTTTGATAGAAACAAACACTTCTGAGTAATTGCTATTTACTGTTTGATCATTTGCGCTCATACGAATATATTTTTTCTTTCTCTCTTTTCTTTTCTTTTTCTTTTTTCTTTTTTTTTTACACATTATGAAAATTGGATTTTGCAAATTTATTAGACTTTGATTTTCTTTGAATTTTAATTGTTATACATGAAGCGAAAATTAAGATCATCGAGTAATTATTGCTCGATCATTTGCGATTTATTTATTTCTTCTTTTCTTTTATTTATTGTTTTTTTTTCTTTTTCTTTTTTTTTTTTTTTTTTTTTTTTTTAAACATATGTAGATATTTTCTTTTTCTTTTTTACATTATCAATCTCGTGGATCTCGCAAATTTATAAAACTTATATTTTATCGTTTTAATTTCTACAATTATTATTATGTCAATTTTATTCTCTATACATCGACAATATTATTAAATAAATATAAATCGAAGAGATTTTCTCGACTTTAATCAGGATTAATCAATTAACTTCGAATGGAATTATTTTTAATAAAATAATGTCCTTTGAATTTTTATCGTCTACAATAATATAACGTTTACTTTCAGATCTATAATTATATTATTCTTAGATATCAATGTAATTACAAGGAAAATTATCGAGTCAGCTGATATTAAAAATGGAAGATTATTTGAAAGGAAAAACAATGATGTTGAATTTATTGCCAATAACTTTTATACTTTAAGATTTATGATCATATTATTCTTGGATATCAGTGCTATTATTGAAAATTATTATCGAATCAGTTGATTTCAATTTGTTAAAACGAAAAGTCATTGTTAGAATTCATTTGAAAATAATAATAACAATCAACAATTGATTCAATAGTAGACGATAGTAGAGATAAGAGAGAGAAACGAAAAGGTAAAGATAAAATAAGAGAGAGAGAGAGAAAGAGAGAGAGAGAGAGAGAAAGAGAGAGAGAGAGAGAGAGAGAAAGAGAGAGAGAGAGAGAGAGAAAGAGAGAGAGAGAGAGAACGAGAATTTACGTGTCGAATACGGTGCGAATTTCTTGTCGCATCGTAAAGTTCCCCTCGTAAAAGAGGTGGAAAGTTGGCGCGAATCTGCGCCCAACTTTCACATAGAGCTAGAAATCGTGTTCTCGTATGATTTTATTGCTGGTGGTGTTCCGTAGTTGTAGAAAGAAGAAATCGATGATTTGATCTTTCGGTAGATTCGTATGAGTTTGTTAGAAATTTGTTACGTCGAATTTATAACGATACAGTTGAATAGATAAATTTTCAATCCGTTCTCAATGCATAAGATTCATTTTATTATTCATTTCAAATTCCAATTATATATATATATATATATATATATATATATATATATATATATATATATATATATATATATATACACAAACACACATTGGAATTTTATATATATATATATATATATATATATATATATATATATACATATAATGGAGTATGTACGTATATGTATAATATGTATAATATATATGTGTGTGTGTGTATATACATACATATTATTTCTGTTGGTGAAAAACATTTGTTATGTTATGAAAATGAAGATAATAGGACGATGATGATACGAAGGAGAAACATTGTTTATTACGCATAAGTCTTTTCTTTTGTTTACATTCTCGTCAATGATTTCTACAGTGATAATGTTAGTTAATGTCAGAGGAAGGAGTTTTAAGATCAGTATCAAACGGACTCGTTCGAGCGTAAAGACAGACAATTTTCATGGTTGGATTTTATCTTGGTGTCAGTCGCCATTTCGTGTTTGGTAGAATGTTGATGATGGCCGGCCGTCCGGCCATTGTGGAAATACGAGAAGTAAAGGAAAACAAACATTTACTTTGGTCTTCGTAGTAAGCAGTATCGTACTTGAATCATCCTACTCACAACATCTCTCGGACTTGGGAATCCTCAAGGTGGTGGTTCTTTATCGACTATCCTGGAATACGGAACTCATCCTTCGACGAAACAGGTTAGGTAAGAC
>NC_060963.1:4177500-4190000 GCF_910589235.1 Vespa crabro
ACCTAGGGACGTCGAAGGAGCTTTTGGAGCTTACGCGAAAGAAAAAGAGAAGGAGTTACAAAAAAAAAAGAACAAAGGAAAAGAGAAAAATAAAAATAAAGAATGAAGAAGAGAGACAGAGAGACAGAGAGAGAAAGAGACAGACAGAGAGAGAGAGAGAGAGAGAGAGAGAGAGAGAGAGAAAGAGAAAGAGAACGGAAGGTGAAGGAGGACTTCACGAAAGCACTTACCATTAACAACGTGGACCTTTATGCTGCTTGGATTTGCATTGCTCGGTTCACAAGTATATATCCCAGAGTCACTCGGAACGGCTTTTTGAATCATCAAACGACTCGTAGTTTCTGGGCCCTTTTCCGTAACTAAGCTGATGCCACCTCGAGGCGAGTCAAAATTGATAATCTAAATAAATGAATGAACAAAAGATTGGAATTTCGTTGTTGTATTTTTCTCCTTTTCTCACGGTTATCTTTTTTTTTTTTTGCTTCCATTTTTCGTTTCTCCTTTTTCCTCTTTTTTTTTCTCCCTATTCTTTTCGTTTTCATCTCATCGATTAATAGTTAACATCAATAAAAAAAAATTAACATTAATATTTATATGTATATATATATATATATTTTTTTTTTTTTTTTTTTTTTTTTTTTTTACTATCATTTGTTTAGGTCGTTAAACGAAGATGTAATATTTATCAGTCGGTTATGATCATCGATTATTTTTTCTAATTAAAAGTTAAGAATATAACAAGTTTTCTTATTTATTGAAGTATACAACTAAAGGAAGAAAGTATCACGTTAATTTTCTAATAAATTTACTCGCTGCCATAGAAACTTTTCTTCTTCTTCTTCTTCTTCTTCTTACTGTGTGTATGTGCATGTTTGTGTCTTATGTTTTATGTGCGTATCTGTGTGTGTGTGTGTGTGTGTGTGTGTGTGTGTGTGTATCTATGTGCAGGAGCGCGTGTCTCTCGTGAACTTCTTGGAACGGAAAAGATAAAGAAAAAAAGGAGAAAGAGAAAAAGAATAATATTCTTAATTTTCTTCTTCTGTTGGAGTTAGAGAGCTCTTTGTGCTCGGCGACGTCGACGATGACGAAGCTTTGATGGAAAATAAAAGGTTGCTTTCTTCGAGTCTCTTCGAGCTTCATGAAACGTTGTGAAAACTATATAAATATGTGTGTGTGTGTGTGCGTGTGTGTGTAGATGTGTACATATACATCTACTTATTATACACGTGTACGTATACGCGTGGGTGTATGTATATATGTGTATGTATATACGTGTATGTATACACGACATACTTTTCGCATATTTCCTTTGAAAATTTTCACAATAGTAGATTCGCCTGTGAAATGTGCAATGCTGTAGCCTTACTTTTCTTCTTCGTCTTTTTATTTTTCTTTTCATTTTTTTCCCCTCTTTCTTTCTTTTTTTCTTTCCTTTCCTTTTTTTTTTCTTTTTGTTTTTTTTTTTCTTTTCCCCCTTTTACTTCGGAAATTGGAATGAGAAGTCCTATTTATCGTTAGACTTCTAACATTACTTTGCCTTACAATCATGACCTACTGGCTGATATCGAGCCCAAATAATCTCGCAAATGACGAATTTCTTTCGTAATAAGTCTTTTATTACGAATGATTCATTCTTTTGGAAATTTAAAAGAAAAAAAAAGAAGAAAAAAAAAAGAAGAGAAATAAATAAATAAAAATAAAATGGAAATAATAGAAAAATTGTATTATCATAATTTGAATGTTAAATCGTCTTAGACATTATTACAATGTAATTTTTATATATATATATATATATATATATATACATATATACATATACATATATATATATAAAAAAAACTTTATATATATATATATATATATATATATATATATATAAAGTTGAGAAGCTTTAATCGAATATATAATGATAATTTTATCGTGATTTAGCCATTTATTTTATTGTTTCTTGTAAAGAAAAATTATTGAAAAATATTTAATCAAATAATAATTTTCATTATGAACGTTAATATCAATATGAAAGACTTACTCCGCTATTGTGGCTCCAGGTCATTGACGGTGGTGGTTCCGGAGCATATCTAACGATGCAAGTTAAATTGATCGTACTTCCTTTGTTAACGAAAAGGTCTGGCTGACCTACTATGATAGTAACTGGTTCTGAAAATGAAAATTTAACGATGGATTAGATTTGATTCGTAACAATTTTATTATTTGTCCTATCATATAATTTTCTTTCTTATATTACACATTGAATCTACATTTATTCGTAAGGGTCACGATATGTCTAATTTTTTCTTCCTCTTCCTCTTCTTCTTCTTCTGCTTCCTATTCTTTTTTTTCTTTTTTTTTCGATACGATAAAATATATATATATATTTTATCGTATTTTTATAATCACCGACAAAAAAGTATATCGTTCGTAACGTTTGCTCGTTATATTATTTACCGATGATCTCACTTTTTGCTTATACTTTTTGACAAAGAGTATGTAAAAGTAAGGATTAAAAAAAAAAAAAAAAAAAGAAAAAAGAAAAAAGTGAAAATAAAAATTGTAAACAAATTGATATAAAGCATATCGATAATATGTTTGTCATTTGACTTACCGACAATAGTCAAATGTACAGTACGTCCTACAGGTGGTGTCGTCGAGATTTGGCACTCGTAAATCCCGGAATCTTTACGCTGTGGATATCGTATCTTTAAAGTCCAATCTTCGGTATGCGGAAAGTGTTGAGCTTCGAAACGTTGATCGCTCGTATAAGTGTAACGACCAACTGTTAATAAGTGTACATCTCGATGTCTCACCCATGATACCTGTAATAAAAAGTTTTTTCCTTTTTCTTTTTTTTTTCTTTTCTCTTTTTCTTTTTTTTTTTTTTGTAACATCTACGAAAATCTTCTCGACGATAATAAGAATAATAAGAATAATATTATTGCAATACAATCGGACAAACGAATGAATTGATTTTAATTTGATCGTACTTACAATCGATCTGTAATATATTCAATGAATTAAATTTTTCTCACGATTATTACACGTGACAAAGCTCTCAAATGATAATAATAATAATAACAATAACAATAATAATAATAATAATAATAATAATAATAATAATAATAATAATAATAATAATAACAATAACAATAATAACAATAATAATGGATAATATTAAAATTGAATCGAATAAATTGATGAATCACTTTAACCTTATTATTTTTAAATCGACGTGTAATGTTTTAAATGAAATTAATTTTTTCACGATTATTACACCTGACAAAGCTCTCAATAATAATAATAGTAACAGTAATAATAATAATAATAATAATAATAATAATAATAATAATATTATAATAATAATAATAATATTATAATAATAATAATAATAATATTATTATTATTATAATTATTATTATATAAAAGTGTATATGGGCAAATATAAAAATTGGAGGAAAAAGATATTTTTACGATACAATCCAATACTCAGCGCAATAATTAAATGAAATATCTGAGCCATGACGGATATACGTGCGTCCTATCGATTTACTCGACTGCCGAGAAGAGCTTCCTCTATTTAAAATCGATGAAGCAAAGGAACGGCTAATGGACTGGAAACTTAGTTTTATCGGCCGATATCTTTAGAACGGCAGTTATACTTTGTTGAGCATCGATCGAAGTCAGAAATGTTTTTAGTCTGTCTATTGAAAGTCTTTTAATTTTCGTGACAAACAACAAAACAACTCGTCGGGAAATAATAAATAATTATCGAATGATATTAAACGTTAAACGATATTATTGGATTTTAATTTAATCAATTAACGAAATTTTATTGAAAAGAATTAAATTGCGAAATGTTTTATTAACAATTTTTTTTTTTCACGAGATAATAAATTTTTAATGTAAATATATATATATATATATATATATCTAATAATTTTTAATGCATTTTATCTTACATTTCTAATTCGTAATAATTTATGGGAAAAATAATATAGAAATCTTCCTTCTTTTCTTTTCTTTTTTTTTTCCCTCGCCCCCCTTATAAAATTTCACGTTTCAGAAACATTTTATCTGATTTTACAATTATTGGATATTTTTCTTCGTGAAATATTTCGTTATGAGTTTATTGGAATAATATCAAATATGTTATTAGTTTTCTGATATAAAAGTTTATAGAGAAATAATATAAACGTTTATTCATTGATTTTATTCGATATTTGTAATTTTAAAATTATATCACGTTTATCGGTTTAAACTGAAAGAGAAAGTTTAGATTTTAAAGAGATATAGGAAATTTGAAAATAAAACTGATATATTTGTTAAATAGTTATTTTAGTCCAAAAACGATTTGATATTGCAGTCATATAATCGTGCTAACGAGTTACTTTAGTTTAGTTTAGTTTAGTTTAGTTTAGTTTAGTTCAGTTTAGTTTTGTTTAAACCCGAGAAGGTAAAATTTTGTTTAACGATTGGAACCATTTTGTGCTCGACGATCTTTTTGGTTCTTTTTTTTTCTTTTCCCTTTTTCTTTTTCTTTTTTTTTTCTTTTTTTTTTCATCCTAAAGTTGGTAATGAGGTAGCTACGTAATTCACTCGGTTATATGGAATTTCGCACGAGATCATACGAAAAAGTATGTTAACGAAGTTGAAGGTTTCTGTATAGTGAACGTTGAAGCGTGTAGGAAAGAGCATATATATTGTATGTATATATATATATATATATATATATATATATATATATATATATATATATAAATCATGCGTTTTTGAACGCACGTTGAATGATTTAAACGTAACTGCGAAAAGTTATTTTCTTTTTTTTCTTTTTTCTTTTTTTTTTATCGTCGATCGAAAATTTAAAGGGATGAAACAAAAACTTGGCTTTTCCAGTTCTTTCACCTTTGCACCTTTTAATTTATTCACGATTATTTTCTTTTCCTTTTTATCATTTAGCTTTTTCATTCCAATCACCGTTGAAACTTAATAAAATGATAACAAAAATTTTTATTATCAATTTCGACGAACAATGAAGTTAATAAAATTAATATGAAATAATGACGGAATGATCAATTGTTACGAAGATATTGCAGTTCGTAATTGACACGATGGAAAAGGGATAATAAATAAGAAAAGAAAAAGAAGAAAAAGATAAGTGAAACAACAACAAAAAAAAAAGTGAGAAACAGAAAGATCTAACGGAGTAAAATGAATTAAAAAAAAAAGAAAAAAAAAAGAAAAAAAAGAAAACCAGAAAAAGAGGAAAAAAAAGGGTAAAAATAAGAAAAATAAATAGGGCTTGTTAATCGAGTATTATTAGCTGAAGTACCAATGAATACATTTTAATATCGGTACTTAGAAAATTCCATCAACTATCGCGTTAACGATTTCTTCTCTGGCGGTTGGAAAAAGATAAAAAAAAAAGGATGGGGTTGGAAAAAGATAAAAAAAAAAGGATGGGGTTGGAAAAAGGTGATAGAAGAAAGAAGGAAGTAGAAGAAAGCTGGAGGAAGTAGGAGGATGAAGAAGGAAAGGAAGAAAGGGTGGTGAGCGTTTATTGCCTACTTCTCCGACGCAGTGTACCAATTCCGTCCTAACGCGGAATTAAATCTCGAGATTAAAAGAGGGGTAACTCGGACGCTTTCAACTCTTCCTCCTCCTCCTCCTCCACTTCCTCCACCTCCTTCATCACCTCTTTCTTCTCTTTCTCTTCCTTCTTCTATTACTTCCTCCCTCTCTGCCTTCCCTCTTCCTCTCCTCTCTCCTCGCTCCTTTCTTCTTCTTCTTCTTCTTCTATCTTATATCTTTTATCTTTGTCGATCTTCTTTCTTTTCACTCAAAGATAGGAAGAGGGAATTTTCTTGTAGAACGGAAAATGTCCTTTAAAGCTGCTACCTTTGTTTTTTGTTTCTTTTCTTTTCTTTTCTATTTTTTTTTTTCTTTTTTTTTTATTCTTTTCTTTCTCTCTTGCATTCTCTTGCATCCTTTCCGAAAGACAGACGATCAAATTATAGTTCGATCGACTTGAAATATTTCGAACGATAATTAAGAATAATAATTGCGAATATATATTATAATTTTTTTATTATTTCTGTATTCTAATACTTTATGTGTGTGTGTGTGTGTGTGTGTGTGTGTGTGTGTCTATAGGATATTTTTAATATTAATTAAATAAGTTTATTATCCATTTTAATATATTTAAGAATTAGAACGATTTATAGAACGATTTTATATTTATTTTTGATTATTGAATTAATAGTTAGTTATTATTAATATAAAAATTAATATGAAATGTGATATCAACTTTAATTATTACTTTCTTCCTACCTTGCTCCCTCCCTCTCTCTCTCTCTCTCTCTCTCTCTCTATATATATATATATATATATATATATATATATATATATATATATTGTACGAACTATAAATTCTATATTAGTTAATATATACTTTAATAAAGTTATTAGTTAATATATAAATATATATATATATATATATATATATATATAAGTATAAATACATTATATAGTATACATAAATTAATTTTATAAAGTGTTAAATGTACTTAAGTATAAGTAAAGTGTCTATGAATCTTTAAATAGAATTTATGATTTATTTTTAAATGAAGAAATTCTCGACAGAAATATTTAAAAAAAGAAATAATTGGTCCTTTTAACTAACTATAAGAGAGAGAAAGAGAGAGAGAGAGAGAGAAAGAGAGAGAGAAAGAGGGGGAGGGAGAAAGATTTATGTTCGAAGATAGATAGATAGATCGATAGATAGAGGATTTGGAGAGATGGAATTTGCGGTGATTTGACTTCACTCGACAGTAAAACGTTACCATGGAGATTTCGCATTGTCCTATCTCAGTGCGTCGCCGGATACGGGGGGTAAGTTCTCGAGATGATGCGTTCGTGTCATCGCCATTAGTCGCACTATTGTTTGCCGATATTCCATAGGAATCCATGTGTCATCGCGTGAAATCGGTCATGATGAAAGAAATTATCGGATCCATCCAACTAACTCATTGAAAATCTGCCATTTTCTTATTATTTTAGCCGACAAACACACACACACACACACACACATATATATATATATATATTGTGATATAAAAATTAATTCAATAATTGATTAAAATAATTGAATTTAGAATTTTCATTATAAGATGTCATATTAAAAATGATGAATTAATCTATGCAAGTTATTTGAAACGATCAAATCGAAAAATTTGTATTATAAAGTAATAATGTTAATTAAAGTTGATTTATAAATAAGCGTTATACATTTATTAATCAATTAAATAGAAAATAGGGAAATAATTGTACTTAAAATTTTTTTATCATTCCAATTTATATATATATATAAAAATCATTTAAGTACGAATTAAAATAATATTTAATGTTATAACAATTGTTCGATAAATTAAAAATATCGATAAATAAAAAATATAAAATAGTTAATTTTGTTTTTTTCGTTTTCTTTGTTTTTGTTTTGAATTCATTCACTTTTAAATAAAATCTTGAAGGAAACTCGAGCTTTAAGTTTAATTCTCATTTCGAAGCATTTATCATTTTCGTTGAGAAGTTGGTGCAACATGATCTCTTATGATATATGATATAGTTAGGATATATAGGGTAGAGATACTACAAGGTAGAGAAGACAGGCCGAGTGTCTGACAGCTTCCGGACAGGAAGATACATAATCAACTCCCCTGTTTATTCAAGGACGATAAGAAATCCATTGTTGATACTCTCGTAACGATAATGATATTGTTTAATCGTGCAAAACCGAGTTTACATTTTTATTAACACTTATCTTCGAACAAAGTGATATACGTATGTATGTATGTATGTATGTATGTATGTATGTATGTATGTATGTATGTATATATGTATGTACGTGTCTGTGATAATCGAAAATCGTAATCGACGTTCAATGCGTCATTATCCAATGGACAATGCATTAATTAATTAGCTTGAACAATCGACAATAGATAGTGAGTTATGATCGAATTACATAGACTATTCACGAAACTCTGAGAGGAAGAGATATATCTCGATAATTCTGACACGTTTCGCGTAACATTTGTGATAGAACATATGTTTAATGAGATTTAACAATCTTCTAACAAGATTATTTCAAAAAATTTTTTTTTTTTGTTGAACCTTTTTCGCGCCGTATAATTATTTTCCAATTTCATTTTTTTTTCATTCCTTCCTTCCTTTCTTTCTTTCTTTCTTCATTTTTCTTTTTTCTTTCTAGAAATATATACTCGACATTCGCGACACTCGTTTCATTTAACAATTTTCTTATTTTCTTTTCTTTTTCTATAATAGAGTTTTTATTTAACTTCTTCTTTTCTTCTTTTTTTTTTTTTTTCTTTTTTTTCTCTTATGACAGAGAACACATATACGTGCGAAGTGCTTCAAATAATATTCCAATGGGATAATGAAAATTGTCGGTAAACCTTTTTCATTATAATTATATCTTTTGAATTTATTTTCTATCAGCCTTGATATGATTTATTTATTTAATTATTTAGTTATATATTTTGATATCTCATGCGTTCATGTACGATATAAATACGAGATTAATATTGGGAATAATTTCCTAATTTACTAATTGTTATTAAATTTCTCTATTGTAATTATTACACGTTAAAATAATTTATTATTTCATATGTGAATATATATATATATATATATATATATATATACATAACGATTATTATATATATATATTCTTCAAAAGAAATTTAATTAACGATAAATTAATGATAAATGCGTGGAAAACAATTTTAATTTATTTATATATATATATATTTATTTATTTATTTATTTATTAATATACCTACATATATATATGTGTGTGTACTTATTTTTTTTGTTTTTATTACTTTTTTATTATTTTACAAGAATGATTTCATCAAACATAGTAACGATTCGACGAATCGTTCGATACGTAATCCAAAGGAAGAAGATTTTTCTATGAAGCAGACAGGTAGACAGGCAGAGAGAGAGAGAGAGAGAGAGAGAGAGAGAGAGAGAGAGAGAGACAAAGAGAAAGAGAGAAAGAGTGAGAGAGAGAGAGAGAGAGGAAGAGAGAAAGGAATATCGATGAATGGAAATGCTTTCGTTCGTTTCGAAGGAATAAAGTCGAACGAATGGTCCAGCAGAACCGAGTAATCCGAATGGTTAACGCTTTCTCCGAATCCCACTGGGTATATAATGGTCATATAAAATGGGGCTGCTCGATTTTTAACAGAAAGCAACGGGGTAGTTTGGTAGATTGGTTGGGGGCAACTCTATATCACCTTTTTCTTGGCTAGGCGAGGGAGATAAAAGGATTTATATGAATACTCACTCGGCCTCACGAAAGAACGTTTTATCTTGGATCATCTAAGTTTGAAATTGCGCATTCCTTACATGTACCTTTTTAACTATATATATGTATATATATATGTATGTAAAATATATATGTATATGTATAATATATATATATATATATATATATATATATATATATATATATATCTATATTCAAGTACTTTAAATCATTTTTGTTTTGATATTATTAAGAACTATTTATTATTATTATTATTATTATTATTATTATTATTATTATTATTCTTTTTTTTTTTTAATGGAAAGTATAAATATCAATTATAAAGATATATTTTTAATGAGAAAGATTAATATTAATTAGGAATATTTTTTGTTTTTCAATTATACGCATACGCGTATTTAAATAGTTTGAATTTTTGAATTTTTTTTTCTATTTTTAGCTATTAATAATTATTAATTTAATATTTTTAATATTTTTAATATTTTTTTTCTTGTTGTTTTTATTTTTCCTACCCCATTTATTTGCTTCTTTATTTACTTTAATGTAAAGGATTATTATTAATTACGATTATTTAACGGTATTTATGTACGTATTATACGAGGTATATTTTTAAATGAAAAGAATTATGATCAATTAGAAATACTTTCAGTATTTTAATTAAACGTGTGTACGATTTAAGTATTATACTTTGAACGATTTCCCTTTTCAATTATCCAATGTTATGTCTTCCAGTTTATTTTCTCGTTTTTTGTTCTTTCTTTCTGTTTTTTTTTTTTTTTTGCTTCTTGTTTATTTTAACGAGAACGATTATTATTAATTGTATCTATATACATGTGGATACATGAGGTTATGTATTTTTAATGAGAAGGATTATTCTCGATCTAGGAAAATTTTCTATATATATATATATACAATTTTTAGAAGTATTGATTCCTTTAAAGTATTTGATATTTTTAGCAAAATCGTATATAAAGTGACATCGAGAATTCTTTTAGATAATATTTTCTCGAAGAAAATTCTAACGTGAGATTAAAGAGATTTAAAAGTTTCAAATTCCTTTTCCATAAATCTTTTGCTTCATTTCGACATAATTACAATATATAAACTATTTTCTAATATTCTTTATCTATTTCTAATATTTATAAAATGATATGAGCACATCGAAACGTTTATCTGAAAAAGATTTGTTCATAATAATCAAACGCAAAAAGAAATCTGATCGATCTAATATGTTTCCTAACATTTTCTAAAAGTATGTATTAAGAGAATCGCGTAGGAGTTATTATTTTTCTTCGAAAATATTTTTCAAATAAAAAGATAAAAAAGAAAAGGAAAAAGAAAAGGAAAAAGAAAAAGAAAAAGAAAAAAGAAAGAAAGAAAACAAAAGAAACGATCAGCCTATGGTGGCTCCTTTAAATTTTTTAAGCTCTTTGGAAATTTTTCTTTGCGACTTGAAGCAAAGGAATAGTAGGGGGAGGGGGAGAGGGAAAAAAGAAGGAAAGAACAATAAAAAAAAAAAAAAAAAAAATTAAAAAAAGGAAAACGAGGAAAAGAAAAAAAAAAGAAGGAACAAGAAAGAAAGAAAGAAGTTGAGAAAAATGAATCGAAGGATGAAGAAGAAGAACGATAAAAAGAAGAAGAACAAGAAGAAGAAGAAGAAGAAGAAGAAGGAAAAAAAAAGAAACAAAGAAGAAGGAATCCCGATTAAATCGATCGATCGACCTTCTCATCCATATAGCCATTTCGTAAATTTTCTATCCTTTATCTGAAAATATCCTTAGCTCTATAAGTCTGTCAAATATAAAAGATGAAAAAGAAGTAAAAAGTAAAGTAAAAAGTAGGAGAAGGTGATCCGTTGGAAAGTACATACATACATACATACATACATACATACATACATACATACATACATACATACATACATACATACATACATACATACATACATACATACATATATACATACATATATATATATGTATATATATATAAGGTCTTCCCAAGCTGAGAATGATATTATTCGGTAACGGTATTAGAAGGAACTCGTCTAAGGTAAGAAAATTCGTTGAACTTGGCGGCTTACCGTACGGTTTCCCAAGTTCTTGACTTTGCAGACGAGATGCACGGTTTTGCCCACTAAGCCGGTGAAGTTCGATTGCATGGAAGCGTCGAAAATGGGCGCGGTACCTGGCGTAGGCCATTCCTCCAAGAAGTCGGTACGAAAGTTTCGCAAAGAGGATACCATGGCGCCTGTAAAAGAAGAAAGAAAGCAAAGAAATATTATCGGAACGAGGACAGCTTTATCTTTGTCTTTTCCTTTTTTTTTTCCTGGATTTTGTTTATTTCTTTTCTTTCGTTATTTCTTTTCTTTTTACCTTTCCTTCTGTTTTTTCTTTTCTTTTCTTTACTTTTTTTTTTTACGAGAAAGAAAAATGCTCGATACAATCGATCGATCTTCTTCTTCGGCATTATTGAGAAAATTGAGAATTGAACAAAATATTTATCGAATAGTTATTTAATTGGATATATCAAAGATTTACTTTTTGTCTTTTTGTTATTTTTTTTTTTTTCTATTTTTATTATTTGTCGGATACAAATTTTTATTTCTCTCTTTCTCTCTCTCTCTATCTCTCTCTCTCCTGGCCTCTGTTTATCTTTATTATTGGACGATTAATAATTGACGTTTAAAATATTATTATTATTTTTTGTTTCAAGTCGTTCTCTTTTCTTTCTTTTTTTTTTTTATAATTTTACAAATTCGACGACGTTACTGAGAAATAATTAAATGCAAAGGGAGAGAGAAAGAGAGAGTGAAAGAGAGAGAGACTGCTCGTGATGAATATTAAGAAGACTTTCATATTAATTGTAATTAGAAAGTATCTCGCGAGTCGAAGGCGTTGACGGAAATTAATTTCGAGTAGGTAGAAATACGAACGAACGGGGAACGGTAAGTAAGTAAGTAAGAAAAGAAGATGAAATAAGAAGAACGAGAAAGAAAAGTTTCTTTTCTTTCTCGTTATCGGATATTATAATTTTTTTTTCTTTTTTTTTTTTTTTTTTTTCTTCTTTTCAAAACTCCTCCGGTAGATTAACGTTGAGCGATAGATTTGAGAATAATTCGTAAGTTCGTAACGTGCAATAAATCGTAACGTCAAAGTAC
>NC_060963.1:4197500-4205000 GCF_910589235.1 Vespa crabro
GTGGAGGAAAGAAGTATGAAGAAAAAAGAAGAAGAAGAAGAAGGAGAAGAAGAAGGAGAAGAAGAAGAAAAAAAAAGGAAAAGAAATGAAAATGGAGAAAAAAGAAAAAGAAAAAAATAGAAAAAGCTTTCTCCAGCAAGCTTTCCCACCCGTGGGACCTCTTTATAAAAACCATAGGCGTCGAAGGAAAGGAGAAAGGCATGAGAGAGAAACGAGAGAGACAGAGAGAGACAGAGAGAGAGAGAGAGAGAGAGAGAGAGAGAGAGAGAGAGAGAGAGAGGGAGAGAGATACTTCCGAACAGAAAACAAGAAATTATTTTTACGAGCTGTATACATACATATATCTACTATTACTGTTACTACTACAACCACCATCATTACTACTACTACTACTATCACTAATACTACTACACTACTACTATTACTATTGGTGCTTCAACTACTATTACTGCTACTACTATGCTACCTACAATGTGCCTCCGTTTCCTAGCCTTCTCAACCTCCGACAAACTAACCAACCAACCAACCAACCAACCAAGCAGCCAACCAACCTACCAACCTGCCAACCCCCTCTATATTCTCTAACCCCATCCCTTTCACGACGAGTTATTGGCACGAACGGAGTACCTGCCGTAAGACGATAACTGCTCGTAAATTCTCGACGAATTTCTAGTATATTCCTATCATCAAAACATGCATTATCTTCATTGTAACGAGGCCATCGCTGTTGTTCCGATAATAGTTCTTTTTTTTTTTGTTTTTTTTTTTTTTGTTTTTTTTTCCTTTTCCTTTTTACTCCTGTTAGTTTTTCTTTTCGTTCTTTCTTCATTTTTTTTCCTTCTTTCTTTTTTTTTTTTTTTGTTTATTTGTTTATTGTCTTTTTTCTTTTTTTTTTGTTTTGTTTGGCTTTTTTTTTTTTTTTTTTTTTTTTCATTCGACACGACTCAACTTTCGTCGTTCGTCATATCTGAACTTTTCTTTCCTCCTTTCCCTCCCCAACCTCCCCCCCCCCTGCCAATTTTTATCATTTATATTTGAGTTATATTGAAACTAATTTTTACATGTAAATACGAGAAACGTATGTATTATGATACAAGCACATAGACGTATATTTTGAACATAATCTACGAATTTCTATAGTACATTGTTATAGTATATTTTCTATCATCGAAATGTACATGTATTATTGTCTATGTAACGAGGCCATCTATGTAACGCCATTGTTTGCGATAATAGATCTTCATTTTTTTTTTGGACCTCTATTTCTCTTTCTCTTTCATTTTTATCACTTTTTTTTGCCCTCTCTTTTCATTTAATCACATCCCAATTTTCGTCGTCGTACTTGGATCTCTTTTTTTCTTTTTATATCTTTTTTTTTTCCCTCTTACTCTCCCTCCTTTTCTTACCCCTTTTTTAATAATTTATTAGACGTCAATTCTGATCTATTTTCTTTTTTCATCATTTCAATGTTCACTTTGAGAGAAAAAAAAAAAAAACAAAGAGAAAAGAAAGAACTCCGTCACGTCGGAGTGCAAACGTGAATTTGCAACGCAAAAAAGAAAAAAGAAAGACGAAAGAAAAAAAAGAGGAAAAAAAAATGAATGAGAGCTTACCGTCGGGCATCATTAAAAATCTTTCATATTTAAAAATCTATCTGCATTATGGTAATTAATTATTGATAAACGGTAAATTTTGATTAAAGTGAAATAAAATTCCTGGCCATTATGGCCAATGAATATATTCGATATTTTAATATAATCTATATGATATTAATAGCAGGATTATACACGATAGTGTTAATGAGCAAGTGCATTATCGTAAAGTAGTGAATCTTAGCGAAGGCGTTAATGGACCGTAACTTCTAATCTTCCCAGAGGACGAAGTTCCAAGTTAACTAATGCAACCCTTAGGAATTAGATACCAACGTGTCTTAACGTATGTATCGTTAATGAAAGATTCTAAAATTGGTACTATCGATATCGAAAGATAGTTCATTAACATTGATGTAACCTTCGATAGATCAGTCTAGACTAGACGGATCATTATCCTTGAATTCATGGTTCAAATAGAATTTTAATGTGATAAAGAAAAATAAAAAGAAAAAAAGAAAGGGAATATAAATAGGAAGAAAATAAAGGACCATTTTCATCGCCATTATTATATTATAATAAATATATAAAAATGTAAATTCTAACTTTGAATTTTTTTTCAAACTTTGATGAAAGAAAAGTTAGAAAATATTCATTCGTAAATGCGCCAACTATTTGTATTTGTCGATCGAATAAGATGATATTCGGTAGGAATTCAGAAACGAGAATCGACGAACGTGGACCAGCATTGCGATCAGTACTTTTAGTTCTATCTCGACTAAAAATTCGAACAATTTCTACGATCGTGTCACGTTCACTTTGTTTTCACGACTGCATTAGTCTTAATGAAGACATTGCTGAGATATTTTGTTTGAACGAATTTTCTTCTTTCTTCCTCTTCTTCTTCTGCTTCTTCTTCATCTTCTTCCTTTATTCTTTTCTTTTCCTTTTTTCAAACGATCGACAAAAATTTTTATCCATTTCGAATTTCAAATTATCGCGTTCAGGAAGTTCGAATGAAAAGTAATTTCGTATGTGTATATTTAAGTTTTTTTTTTTTTTTTTTTTTTTTTTTTTCATTAGCTAACAAATCTTTATCATTTTTAAATGTGCCAAAATGAGACACATGATTTAAATATGATCCGTTTAATACTTTCACGGATTGGAAATACGAATTTAGAAAAAGAAATCTTTACCTGTGTGCGTCTTTAATTTATTAAATATATAATATATTTATAAATATATATAAATATATTTAAATATTTTTTTGCGATTAAAATTTACTTCATCGATTTTCAATGACAAAATTTTTTTTCATTAAAGAAAATGTCTTAATTTTCGCTTGTCTAATTTTTTATATTGGAAATAAGTTTTAATTCATATTGAATAATTACATATTAAATAAATAAAGATATATATATATATATACCTATAATAAATTATAGAAGAGAATCGGATTAAATTTTAATCTAATAAATAGAAGCATAAAAATGATTACTTACCAAAAGAAATGATAAGAGTGACGAATATGCGAAGAGAAGTAGACATCTCTTTTCCTCAAGGCCGAGGCTTTTTCATATATCGGACATTGCGTGTATATGATAGATATATATATATGTATATAACATATGTATATCTATATATATATATATATACATATGTATACTATCTTTGATTCATTTCAATTTCGTTCTTCCACGTCGTTTTCTTTCTCAAAGAAGCGAACGATAAATCGTTATCACTTTAAATTTGTTCGTCTAAATGTCGAATTTGACATTTTTGGCAGTGTTTATTAAAAAATCTCTCATTCATTTGAGTTCTTTTTTCTTTTTTTTTTTTTTTGATCGGCGTAAATAACTCGTACGATTTCCAATGAGTATAGAGTATTATTGATTATATTCCTTTTTTTCGTTGATCCATTTGTAATAACGATGCTGTCATTAACACCTCCCTATAGCACGTACAATTCAAAGTAGGATGAATGGAGCCGAGAAATTTTAATCACACGTACACGCACACACTCATTCACACCTATGTATCTATATATATATACGTATATATGTGTGTGTGTGTATATATATATATATATATATATTTTTTTTTTTACAAAAAGATATACAATACGTTATAACAAGAATAACCGATATATTATCTTTATTACTAGATCGCATTATAAAAATTATTTGTAAAAATTCCAATCATAGTTCGTTTTTTACGAGAAACACAAAAAAGAAATAAAAGGAAAAAAAGAAAAAGAGAAAAAAAAAAGAAGAGAAGAAATCGAAGAGAACAATAACTCTAACAATTCCGATCTATTTCGAATGATGTAATGAATATAAACGGAGTGGACGCTTAAGTACTCAGAATCAATGAATCTCGACGTTATAACGTATTATCGTCGATCAATGATTTTTTTTTAATAAGCTTCTTTTTCCATTATTAATTCGGTCGATCTGTCAATTTGAAAACTTTATTTAAAAACCGAGCTTGTATCATGAAGGAAGAAGGGAGAAAGAGGGGATAGGGAAGGGGAAGGAGGAAGGATTGAGATGAAGGATGCGGACAGGATTTTATCGATAATATCGATTTTTTTTATAAAATAAAAGATAAAATATAAATATGAATTTTCCAAAAGTTACAGATTTAAACACATACACATACATACATGCATACATACATACATACATACATACATACGTACACGCGCGTGCACACAAGCGTTCACTTGCAGATAACGTGTCGACGAACAGTCAATAGTTTAGGATCATCGATGATTTTAACGTAACTTCTGAATAAAATTCGTGTGATAGCGTTTGAAAGAAGAAGAAGAAGAAAAGGAAAAAAAAAAAGAAAAGAAATAAGATGGAAGTGTCTAGGGGTGTAATAATAAATAAAAGGAAAAAAAGATATATATTTACAATTATGTCATGATAAAGGACGAGAAGGGAGAATAACGAAGGAGAAGCAGAAGTAAGAGAAAGAGGGAGAGGGAGGAGGAGGAGGAGGAGGAGGAGGAGAAAGAAGATGAAGAAGATGAAGAAGGTTGAACGTGCGACGACGAGGCATCATCGGCCGTGCGTCGTCGTAGTAGTTAAAGCGATTATCATTCAAGCGTTAGACGGCTCATCGATCATCCCTTTATTCTATGCCATACTCGTCGCAAGATGCAACCTTCGTCGAATGGATGGTTAATTTCAAAGTTTGACTAGCCTACACTAGAGAAAGAGAAAGAGAGAGAGAGAAAGAGAGAAAAAGAGAGAGAGAGAGAGGGAGAGAGAAAGAAAGATAGTTTAATAGTTTGAACGGCGAATATGTGTTTAAATTTACGGATAATATACGACGATCCTGATAACGATAATGATAATAGGATATCGAATTTGTTGATCCAGTTCTTTCCTCTTCTTCTTTTCTTCCTTTTTTTCGATATCAAATATTGATCAAGATTGGTCGGCTGATAATCATAATTGATGATTACGTCGTTTCTCGTAGATTATCAGATCGATTTGTTCTAATAAAAATTCTCGTGAAATTATAAAATCGGTAGGATGGATAAAGATAGATAGATAGATAGATAGATAGAAAGAGAGAGCGAGAGAGAGAGAGAGAGAGAGAGAGAGAGAAATATTTTTCCACAGAGAAAGTCTGCTTCAATCTCTTCCAATATAGAATTCGAAATGAGTATCAATGAGTAGGTCGGCCAACTTGGCAAGTAAGGAATCCTCTCTACTCCTCGTATGTTCCTTCAGGAATAATGAAAGTTCTTTTAGTTCTTTTTGTTCTTCTTCTTGTTCTTCTTCTTTCAAAGTTAAAAAAAATCTTTTTGAACGTTCCAGTCAAATTGAACGTTATACGTTCAAATGAGAAGATCAAGAAGGAAATATTCCTTACTATTTTTTCTTTTCTTTTCTTATATTATTAATTTTCAATGAACATTCCGTATCAAGGCATTAAACGGCATGTTCATATCTATCGACAATTTTATCAAATGTTATCCTAAGCACAGAAACGGTTGTCAGTTCGATCCATCGTTGATATACCGAGAAACCCGTCGGCACATTTTCTCATTTACGTACACCAACACTTCTATTTATCTCTTCTTCTTTTTCTCCCTTTTTCTTTTTCTTCTTCTTTTTTCTTTTTTTCCTTTTTCTTTTTTTTTTTTTTTTTTTTGTTAAATAAAAACACGTTGCTCGCAAAACACTTATATTAACACTGATCCAAGATACGAAAATCCGATTTAAGAAAAACGTGTATAGATATCATCCTCACAATAATCACAATATTCACGAGGCTTTCGATCGGTTCACCATTGTTGTTGTTATATACGAAGCACGATTATCACTGTTATGTATATATATATATATACATATGTATATGTATATGTATATGTATATATATATATTTTTTTTTTTTGTTTTTGTTCAATATCTATTAATAAAGCCAAAGCTTTTGATCGAGCATAGTCCAACAACGATCTGGACCGTCCGTATCCATGTTCATCACACTCGCGAGATATCTTCGTGTTTTCTTCTCTTCCTTATCTTTGTCTCTTTCTTTCTCTCGTTTCTTTTTTTTTTCCTTTTCCTTCGTCGTATACGTACTTCGTGCGTGCGTGTATACGTTTTATCTCCAATGCGGAATCTCTCTCGTTTCTCGTTATATAACGCCGAACGACGACGGAATAATTTCTATCCTTTTTCTCTTCAATTTTCTTTCTTTCTTCTTTTTCTTTCCTTCCTCTTTTTCTTTACCTTTCTTTCCTCCTTTTTTCCTTTCTTCTTTTTTTCTCCTTTTACTTTAACTTTTCCTTGCTTCAATATTTTTCTTCTTCCTTATAATGTTTTTTTCTTTCCCTTCTCTTCTCGTTTCAATATATAGAAAGATTAGTTTATTCGAAAAAAAAAAAAAAAAGAAAGAACGATTTGTTATACTCGTATGATATTAATTAATGTAAGAATAAATAGCGCGAGATGCTGACAGGAAGCTGGCCTATACAACGTCGTAGAGCTTTCGAAACGACGATGCTCCCGCGTCAAGGATAGCCGAGGGACTACATTGCGCGAGCGCCATTCGGGCGTCGAGCACGCAGCCGCTTCGTAGCACCCTATGAAGGTGCGCGCGCGTACACATACATATACACCACCCATTTACCCTACATTCATTTCTATATATAATCATATACATATGTACATATATATATATATATATACGTATGTATGTATATCTATATGTATATGCAATATATATATAAGATATGTATATATATATATATATGTGTATGTGTATATGTATATGTATGTAAATATATATGCATATATATTTTATCTTCTCTCTCTTTCTCTTTTTTTCATTCACTATCTTTGTTGTATATACATGTGTATATGTATTCGTATATACATACAATACATATATATATATATATATATATATATATATATTGTATACAGAATGGAATATGTTAAGCGATACAAGCTGTCTTTCAATTATAATTTTGTTCATTTCTTTTCTCCCCCTTTTTTTTTGTCTTTTTCCTTTAAGTCTTTTGTTCTGTTTGGACTTTTTTCCTTTTTTTTAAGTTTTCCTTTTCTTTTTTCTTTATCATATTTCGTTATTTTTCAATGATGATTAAATGGATCGCCCGAAGGTAATATACTCTAACAGCGACAAGAAAATGACAATTTACTTGTTGAAATTGTTCTATATGACATCGATGAACATCCGACGAATAAACTCGTTTTCGATTTTATTGTTGTGATTTTAAATGAAAAGAAAAGAAAAAAAATATATAAAATATACCACTGTACATTGCTTCTTCTTTTACATATATATATATATATTTGTATATATGTCCTACAAAGTAACATCTGGTTGTCATTTTTTTTCTTTTCATTCTTATATCGTCCCTTCAATT
>NC_060963.1:4210000-4262500 GCF_910589235.1 Vespa crabro
ATAAAAAAGGAATATTGAATTGTCAAATTCAATATTCCATATTTAAACGAAGAACACCACGAACGTAGTCAGTGATAATTTATTGAAAAATTTTCATTGATTTAATTCGATAAACATTTTTATATTTATATAATAAACAGGATATTTAATACATATATATATATATAGATATAATACAAAGTTACAAAGTGTTAAGGAAAACATTAAAGAATAATAATCAATTATTATAAATCCTTTTTTAGCTTTCTTACTTTTTCCTTTATAAATTTACATATATTTCCTTGTAATAACATCGACGACATTATCTGTCATCAGAATAATTGCAATATCGCGAAGACGAATATAAACATGGATAATAGAAAGTAGTTAACCTTAAAGTTGGATTTCTACCAAGTAATAAACGAATTGGACTATATGTAAAATAATGAATATCGTACGATATGGCACAACTATCGTGCCTGCCATAGTTCGAAAAGAGAATAGGATACGCGAAAGAGGAACGAATGGACTCAATTCTAACAGCAGGAAGACATTTTTATATACATACATACATACATACATACATACATACATACGTACGTACGTACGTACGTACGTACATACATAAATAAATACATATATAAATACATACATAAATGAATACATGGATACGTACATACATACATACATACATACATACATACATACGTTTCGACTTTCTAGCTAACTCAAATCTACGCTAGCTACTGCTACCTGGACTAATACGAATCGAGGTGGTCTTTCTCTTTGCACGCGATGGCTCCTGCCGTGCAACGCATTCAATTTGAATTCAAGATACTCCAGACACGTATCGCGTAGTTCTCACCGAAAATCCATCGGCACGATAATTCCGAGCGTGCTCGTAATGCCTGCCTCCCTCACTCTGCGTTCCACTTTGGAAGAACTTTCTGAATTTGGTGAGAGGAAGAGGAAGAGGAAGTGGAGGATAAAGAGGAGGAAGAAGAAGAAGAAGAAGAAGAAGAAGAGGAAGAGGTGCAGGGAGGGGATTTTGTGTGGGTGGTGGTGCTGAGGATAAAGGAGGGGGGTGGATAGTTAACACGGATGAAGAAGGAATTGGAGGTTGGACGGGAGGAAGAAGGAAGAGGACGTAGAGAGTAAGGGATAGTTTCAGTCCAAGGGGTTGAATTTAATCAACCTATCTCGTTGTTTTCTATCGATGCCAAAGCGAGCTTCCCAAACTTCCTTCAACCAACTTTTCATTCGTTGAAATTCTTTGGCACGTATGGTATGTTATAAAACGATTTGGTGATTGGTTGACATTTTTCAAATATCGTCGATCTTTCTTTTGTTTTCTTTTTTTCCCTTGTTCATTTTTGTCTTTGCTTTTCTTATTTCTCTTCTCTTTTTCCCTTGTTTTTCTTTTTTTCTTTTCTTTTCTTTTCTTCCGCTGCGACATACTGGAGATAAGTAAGACATAACACACGGATAATATTTTTATAATATTTATTATACAATTGAAACTAGAAGAACAAATTAAATGATTAATAATCATTTAATTATTAAGGTATTTTGGAATAATTATACAAAAAAAGGGGACGATATTATATTGATTGTTTCTTTTTTAACTAATGAAAAATTCATTTTTTATAGTTAAAATATATATATATAATAATATATATATATATGACATGTAATGGCATTGAAATATTATTATTTATTTTATTTTATTTTATTTTATTTTTTGTTTGTTTTTTTTTTTGTTTTTTTTCGATCAATACCATTAAATATATTAAATACTAATCTTGAAATAAAAAAATTATTAAGTTTATTATTATTATCTCTCTCTCTCTCTCTCTCTCTCTCTCTCTCTCTCTCTCTCTCTCTCTCTCTCTCTCTCTCACTATATAGAGTATCAAAACTATTAAATAAATTGAACAATTAGAGATACTTCAAATAAAGCTTAAATAACGTAGATAAAATCTTTGGTAAATTCTATTATATATCGTTCGTATTAGAAATTGGCAAATGTAGAGATGATAAGAAATCAGCCGGACCTTCTTTTCGATTTGATCTTACGATTCGGAGAAGGGAAAGTAATATACGTAAATCCCATCTTACATCGTCTATCCTTTTACGAACGAATATGCGTGTCGGAAGAGACATGACTTTCATGAATATATTGAAGATTTGTTGTTTATCATATAAGGTAATCCAAATATGAAGTTATTTTTTAAAAGAAAATATTATACCCCAGGCTCTTTTATAGAGATAACGCATTTATTATGAAAAAAATATTAATATTTTTATACGAGAGCAAGTTATTATGAAGTATCCTTTTGGCATATACACTATACACATAGGATTTCTTTAAAAAGGAAAAAGAAGAAAAAAAAGAAGAAGAAGAAGAAGAAGTAAGAAAAATAAAAAAAAAATATATATATATATATGCACACACATGCATACACACGCACGTGAACGTATGAAAAATATGTGCAAAGAAAATTGCAGTGAAATAAGACCCCCCCTTTTTTTCTTTTTTTTAATGATATACCAGTCATAAAGATATACATAAAATTTTCCATTAAGACTTGTCGAATGTTTTCTTCGTAAAATATAAAGCGTTTAAATTAAAAAAACTTTTTTTATTATTTATCATATTTCTTTTACTATTTATGATATATATACATATATATATATATCATACTGATATGCAATATCGATCAAATGGCAATCATAGCACTTTTTGCGCGATATCACTTTTTTTTTTTATTAGATTTTTACATTTTCACATAACTGCGGTTCAACTTCGCGAATGAACGGATCGAATTTCGTTATCGAAGCTTCTCAAGGGAGCGCGATTTTTTTTTTTTTTTTTTTATTTAAAAAAACAAAAGGAAAATCTGTTTTAATTTAAATTTTTTTTTAGAAAATAAAAAAATAAGAAAAAAGGAAAAGAAAAGGAAGAAGACGAAAAATCACCCTCGTCAATTCTCGTTAAAAGAAAGAAAGAACAAAACAATGTTTTACAAAAAAATGTCTTGTAATTTATATAAATCTTTTATTTCGGATCGGTATCATTGATGATTAACATGAATGAAAAAGTTGTTCGCGATAAAGTGCAAAATAAAAGGATATGAAATCTGTGAAATTTATAAGTTATCTTCAAAGGAAACTACATAAGAAACATCCAAAAGACGAGAGAGGCTGTTTGTAAATTATTAATGTGAAATTTCAGAGAACTGTATTTTCGTGTACGATGACACGGCGAAAATGGTCGTTCAAGAAAATTTAGAGGAGAAAAATTCCAAGGAAGGAATTCCTTGGGGGAGAATTTTCTGTAATTTTCTTGGATTACTTATTTTTTATTTTGCATGTTATCAAAAACACTTATTCATCGTACGTTGATCGTACACATTGATTGAAATGATACTGAAATAAAAAACAATGTATTAATTGCACAATATTCGAAATATCAATTAACATTTTCTTGATTTCCTTTTTTTTTTAATTATTTTTTTCTATTTCTCTTCTTTCTTTCTTTCCTTTTTTTTTTGTTTTTTTTTCTTTTTTCTTTTTTTTTTCACTCAAATACCTAAACTCATTTTAATAATTTTTAATCTTAATAATTTTTTCTTTTTTAAATGCGTGCAGAGTCATGTACCCTCATCGGCGTCATTGATATAAAATATATATAATGGTCTTTGAAGACACTCTGTATTATAATTAGTAAGAAATATATATTGAAGAAATACGCATATATATATAAATATATATAAATAATAAATATATATATATATATATATATATATATATGTGTATACATAATTTAAGAAATATATGAAAAAGAAAAGAAATTAGAAGAAGAAGAAAGAGAAGAAGAGGAGACAAATACAAGTGAAGAAATATGAAGCACTGTATGTATCTATTAATAAGGGAGACAGAGAAAGAGAGATAGTTAGTCAGATATACAGAGAGAGAAAGAGAGAGAGAGAGAGAGAGAGAGAGAGAAGGAAACTTCTCGTAACGATGGACGTAGCAAAGGGAAACATCTTATCCCGACGTAAAATGGGTGCCGTGGTTAAGTTCCGCGCTTGAACTTCGTCTATTACCGTATATAATAAAGAGTCGTTATTCTAAGGCGGGCTCTTATCTTTGCAGGTAGCCGTGAAATAAAGAGACGAAGAAGAGCCTCGTCTGGTATGCCAGTAAGAAGCCTAGAGGCCACTATAAATGTCGGGATGAAGGTGGAAAAGGGATAGCTAAGTATAAAGAGTATCAGTACGAAAGAGACAGAAAGAGAGACAGAAAGAGAGAGAGAGAGAGAGAGAGAAAGATGGCTTGCACTGGTTGATGAGACAGCCTTGAGATACGTTTGCGAGCAAAACGATGTAAAAAGTCTACCACACTAACACTTATATATCCTATCGAAGTAATATCATGGAATACATTAAATATATATATATATATATATATATATATATATATATATATATATATAAATATATTTTTCCTCTCTCTTCTTTTTTTCTTTTTTTTTCTTTCTTCTTCTTCTTCTTCTTATACCGATGTAACGAAATGTCGTCGTAAATAAGATACGCAGAAAACGTAGTTTTCCTTTATGTTTCAAAAGTAATTCAGTAAGCAGTGCGTTATACGTCAGACGTGAGTAACGTTCAACTTCATGGCTGTGTTTCAAACAAATTGTCTTTTCTATCCTTCCCTTTGTCTTTTTTTTCTTTCACCCGACGTCAATTTCACGAATGTAATCCTGAGGAAAGAGTAACCTCATTTGTCTTGAAAACATGTTAGAACAGCTACTTACGTAGTTTTAGTACTTACGTTTATTTATTCCTCCCCCTCGTCCGGCCCAGTCTGCTCCTCGTTTTTTTTTTTTTTGCTTTTTTTTTTTTTCTTTAAACTTTCGTTTCCACGTTCCCATTGTATTACAATGGTAGAAATTTCGAATCGTTTTTAAATTTACTTTTTTTTTTCTTTTCCTTTTTCTTTTAATCGTTGGTATACATATCCACGAACGTTTTAAGAGAAATAAAGGAAGTATAAAAAAAAAAAAAAAAAAAAAAAAAAAAAAAAGGAAAAAAAGATTTCTGAATCCTCGTTCAGATTAATTATCAATTATTCTTAATTAATGAACGAACTTTGTGCAGCGCCTGATATAAAATTTAATAGGAATATTTAAAAAAAAAAAATCCTCCGTTCCGATTATCGACGATCAAAGTGTTCGAAAGTTAATTTAGAAATACATTTTTTCTTCTTTTTTTTTTTTTAAAATCACGATTACTTTCGATCATACGTGACTAATAGAAAATAATTGTTTTTCTAAATAACAAGGAAAGTCAATGTATTATGTGACACAGTTAAGAGAATCGCAAAGGTTAGACATATATATATATATATATATATATATATATATATATATATATATATATAAGAAAATCTCATTCGCCTTCGATTCTCTGCGTCGACGAATCGAGGATTTCGGAAAAATCTCTTGGACGTTTATTTCTCCCTCTTGATCCGTTCGCATTACTTTCTACTTTCGACTCAGTTAGAATCGTCATTATCTCGAAGGTACAAACAAATCGATGTTTTCGAATGATATAAAATTCAATATTTAAAAAAAGAAAAAGTATATATATATATATATATATATATATATATATATATACGAATTTATACGATTGAAATTTTTATCGTATATTTAAAATTTAGATCGTAAATCGTGATCTTTCATAGATTCTCGATCTTTCATCCTATTATTTTTTCAACTCGTTCGTTCTCTTTCATTCTTTCTTTCTCTCTCTCTCTCTCTCTCTCTCTCTCTCTTTATTTTTTGTTCTTCTATCGTACTCTTTTTCTTGAACGAATGAGAAGAAGCCTTCGCGAAATCTCCAAGGATTTCTCTCGCAAGATTCACTCCCTAGCAGACGTCTTCATAAATCGGGGAACCCTCGAAAATCCTTTCAACGATCCTACGTTGATCCAGTCATATCGTTTCCCATTTTTAAATCGTCAGATCATATAGGGCGAAAGAAGTTGTCTGTTGGTATTTTGAATTTTTAAAAACCATATTACAAATTTAACAGAATAAATTCCAATCAGATTATTTATATACGAAAGTTTTCCAATTGGCTATTGGGATCTTAATTATTAAAATTAATCAAAACAAAACAAAATGGAATATCATTAAAGATATATTATAATTTCATCATAAGGATAGATATATTCTTAGTAGATATTACTTGAAATTATTGAAAATAAAGAGAACAGAGAGAGAGAGAGAGAGAGAGAGAGAGAGAGAGAGAGAGAAAGAGATAAAAGAGTAAAAAAAAGATTTAATATGCAACTCTTTTCCTCTCTCTCTCTCTCTCTCTCTCTCTCTCTCCCAGCTTTCTTTTATTGTTTTAGCAATATAATACATGTTATACGTGACACAAAACGATCGAACAAAAAACAAGCAATGATGTAGAAATAACGCTTGATGACTCGTTATCAAATGTTGCGGTTATTCAGGATATCAATACCTTTTTCTTTCTCTCTCATTCCCATTATCTCGATGCTTTATTAATTTACATATCGGTTTGGATATACACACACACACACACACACACATAGACATGTAAGTACGATGGTATAATAACCGGTCATCGATATCATCTCTCTTCTCTTTCTCTCTCTCTCTCTCTCTCTCATTTCGTGAATTATCTTCTTAATAAGGATATTTCTCTCAGTTACAAGACCAAGTTCGATTAATCGATTTTATCGCCCGTTTCCTTGCCCTTATTATTGTTACTGTTCCCTAAAAGCAAGCGATCGAAAAGCGATCGACACGAGCCTAGTTTCCTGAACTTCCTTCAAATTGCTTGTCGCTCGAACAGTGCTACCACGTTTTCTATCGATTCAATTCTATCCTTATCTCTTTTACTCTCTCTCTCTCTCTTTCTCTCTCTCCCTCTCTCTCTCGTGAGTCCTCTAATTGCAGGATTACCTTCTTATTCGAACTCTAACGTCCTCTCACTCTCTCTCTCTCTCTATCTCTGTCGAACTTTAGATGTGAAGGAAAGTAAGAAAACAGAAGAAAAAAAAAGAAAGAATAAAAGAAAAGAAAAGAACAAAAAAAAGGGCATAAGTTCTTATATCGAAAGAAACGATCGACCCTATTCGTCCTATTCATTCTTCTTTCTCTTATTCCTCTTTCTCTTCTATCTTTTTCTTCTTCTTCTTCTTCTTCTTCTTACGAAAGAGTAAATAAGAAAGGAAAAATGTACTCTGAACTCATGGAATTACATATGTCGATAAAAGAATCACGAAGTTGTTCGACCAAAAGAGAGAGAAAGATACGGAGAGAGACAGAGAGAGACATAGAGAAAGAAAAAGGAAACATAAATTTAGTACCCTTATCTCGTTTTCCCCAATCGAGCTTATTTATATGCCGAAGAAGAAACGCGAGAGAAAGGGCGTTCCCTTTAACTCGAGAATTACCAAGCATTTTCTACGATTGGATAAATACACGTGCAATATATATATATATATATATAAATATATATGTATACATATATACACAAATGGGAAGAAACTAAATAAGTGGGAAACATTTTAGGGATGGTTTCGGCACATAAAAACAATGAATAAAAAAAGTTCGTATAAACGTATGCCTTATTTGACTTTGTTTCCGCATTATATATATATATATATATATATATATATATATATATATAGTATATAGTATATGTGTACGTTGTATTGCAATAATTCTTTCGTTGGATGGACGTAGTGTCCGTTTTCTAACAAATGGATAGCCCATGGAGGTCCTATTGCCTGGTCAGTTCCCACCCTCAATCCCGGACTTAAAATCCGATGGATTTTTACTTGTGGGGTTGTTCATCTCAACGAGTGCCAGTGGGATAGTATGAAAAAAAAAAAAAAAAAAAAAAAAAAAGGAAGAAAAAAAAAATAGAAAGATAATACGATACCATTGAAAAGAAAAAAAATAAATAAATAAATAAACAAATAAAACAAACAGAAAAAAACAAAAGAAAAATGAATTTGACTTTGAAATTTCTACGTATCGGTCGACCTACTGCTGCTACTGCTGCTGCTGCTACTGCTGCTGCAAAAAAAAAAAAAAAGGGAGGGAAAAAAAAAAGAAAAAGAATGATTTGCGTCACGAATGATGGACTGTAGTTTTTATCAAACAACATTTATAAAAACATTTTCTTTGATAGATTCAATTTCTCACGTAGATACATACATAGCAGAGATTGCAAGATAAAATGGATATATATATATGTACATATATTTAAATCGAACAATGAAAAGTCATTGTAACACGATTTGTTCTTTTATAGAAATGCAGATATATTAGAGCGTATAAAAATATTCACGATCGTTATGTCATATCGTAATATTTAATAATCGATTATATCAATGATAATCAATGGTAATAAAACATTTGTTCGTAATAGTCTACATCAATGAAAGGATTTGTTGCACAGCAAATTAGACCGCTTTGTCCGCACTGTAATATTGTTTGAAACGAAACGAAGTTTGCACCGAGCGTAACTATTCGAATTTGCTGTGCGAGCACTGCAGCTGCTTAATCCGATAATGAAAGTAATAGTACATTTAGCGCGGAATACATCTTCCCGCTTCACTTCGAAATTGAACGAGACTTTACTTAACCGCTTTTTACTTTGATGGAAAGGGGAGGATGAGAGGAGAGAAGGGAACGAAAGATGGTAGGGGAAGGATTTAACCCTCCTCTCGAAGATTCGTTAATTCAATTTCTCATAGTCTAATCGAATAAACGTTATTCCTACGTGTGCCCTTAGCACATCTGGTTAATCTTTTCCATCCGTAAAATCTTGTTTCATTGATTACTTTTAAATATTTTTTTTTCTTTTTTTCTTTTTTCTATATTTTTTTTTTTTTTTTTTTTTTATATATAATTGTAAACCAATCGTATATACGTTTACATTTCGTCTACGTACAATTTCGTACGTTTCAAATAAAACAATTGTGTGTTTTCTTTTTTTTTTTTGAAACGTACGAGTAAATGCTTACAATGTGTGAATGATTTTCGTAGAAAACTTTTCACAAAAGAAAAATTATTATATCGATTATATATCGCGTGAACGTTCCAACGGTCATAACGGAAATTGAATCGAAACATAATTTTTTTTTACTGAGGATTAAATTATTCCCGCGTGATTTTTTGTTTCAACGATATCATTCCTTTGCGATAAAAAAAAAATATATTAATATATATATATATATATATATATATATATATATATATATATATATATATATATATATATATTACAACGATTGTATTCGATAAATATATTCTAGCGTAAATGATAGAAATTATATTGACGTAAATTCTCATTAGAACGATGAGTATAATCAATGAAATTAAATTATTTCATATACGTATGTTAGAATGCGCATTGAAACAATTAAAAAGATAAGACAAATATAACACAATAAAATTTATATCTCAGTGAACGAGTAAAAAGATAAAGAAAAAGAAATGACAAAAAATTTACTTGTAAATATTTACAATTAAATTAAACATAAATATATATACATATATATATCTGTAATTTTAAAAAATCACATACATCGAAGAGGGGTTAAAAAATGCGAATCGTACTCTCTTTGAAATCATCTCAGTAAATAAGATTTACGAACGTTCATTTTACGTACGACGTGAAGCACGTATATACAATCACGAAACTCGTTTCCTTGAGGATAGTAGAAAGGAAAGGAAAAAAAGAAAAGAAAAAGAAGAAAAAGAAGAAGAAGATGAAAAAAAAAAAGGAAGTATAAGAAGAGAGAACGAAGTACTCGATGTACTTCCCATCTTCGACGAATATAGTGGTGGAAAGCCGCGAGGGGGAAATGATTTAAAACTATTGAGATTGCTTCCAGGTTAGCACAATAGCGACAAGATGTTCTAGAAAAAGGGATTCGACCGACTGGATTCCCGCCAACTCATCAGTAACTGGGGAAGGCGATGTTAAATCAAAAGTCTTCGTTTTCTTTCGGTGAGGAGAGAGAAGGGAAGAATATAGAGAAAGATAGAATACAGAGATGGACTGAGAGAGATAGAGAGAGAGAGGAGAGATAGAAAGATAAAGAGATAGAAATATATATATGTATATAGAAAGAGGAGAGAGAGAGAGAGAGAGAGAGAGAGAGAACAAAGAAAAACGAACAAAAAAAAAGAAAAAGAAAAAGATTTCATTTTCGCCAACTCAGACAGAACGTGTAAATTTATTCCCATTCAAAATTTCCTTATCGAACTAAAGTTAAAATTTTATCGACGTGTTATAAATATTCATTGTATATAATAAAGTAAAATTTTACACACACACACACATACCCATATGTATATATATATGTAAGTATATTTATGTATTACATACGATACATAACATCCTGATTGTTCTATCACGTTGATAATTTTTAAGAAATTGTTTGCATTATAAAAAGTATTATATTAGAATGACGAATTAATTATATTAACATTGATTGAAGAAAAACATCGTGATATTTTCAAATTAATAAACGTAAAGAGATAATTATACCCCTTCTTCTCGTACCCGCCGTCACTGTTACAAAGTTCGGGACGAAGTTATACTTTGCACGAATGTTCTTCGACGAATAAAATAAATTTTTCATTTATTGATGATTAAAAATATTCCTTAGAGGGTTAGAAAATATATTAACTTATAGCTTTGCTTTAGCAAATACACACACGTTGACACAAACACACACACATATATATAAATGTATGTATGCTATATACAATATATATGATATAGCAAAATCGACTAGTTTGTGCCTGAGTTGGCGAAAATTTTTCTTGTTCCTCTCTCCCTCTCTCTCTCTCTCTCTCTCTCTCTATATATATATATATATATATATATATATATATATATATATATATATATATATATATATATAGTATAAAGCAAACCGCGCGGATAACAAACGATAAAGCTTAACAGACGAAACCTTCGAGATCTTGTTTTCCTTCTTACTAAAGAGAGAGACGTAGAGACAAGGGTAGAGAAAGAGAGAGACGCAAATATAGTACTACACAGTAAATTCAGGAATTACACGAGACGTTTCATACGAGTTAGTTTACTTTACAATAAACACAAAGGACGTGTCTAAGACGTGGATAGGCTTAGAAATATCTCGGAAATCTAGCCGACTCATGCTAAAAGACGAAACTTGTGTGTATCCGTTTGTATGTATGAAAGAGAAAGAGAAAGAGAGAGAGAGAGAAAACGTTGTTGTTGATAATAAGCCGAGCTATGGAATTTCACTTTACCAACACGAACAGAGAGTGAGAGAAAGAGAGAGAGAGAGAGAGAGAGAGAGAGAGAGAAAGAGGGAAAATAGAGGGAGTAAACCGGGATGCTATGTCATTGACAAAACGCTTCTACGGCAAACTACTCGGCTTATGGGATGTGTATTCCGTTCGTGGCACTTTCGTAAAAAGGAAATCTTTTCTTTGGGGAAGAAAGAAGAATGGTACGTTCTCGAGAGGCCAACGTGACATCACATTCTCTATCTTTATTTCTATCTCTATCTCTATCTCTATTTCTATCTGTCTCACTCTCTCTCTCTCTCTTTCTCTCTTTTACAACGTAAAGTGACGTCAAAATTAAAATCCGTCGAACTCAAAAATTGACGGTATTAATAAAAAGAAAGATTTTTTTCCTTCACAAAACTCCTTTATACTCTCGTGATATAGAACAAAAAAAAAAAAAATACGAAATAATATATAGATCCTTGTGTATTATTCATTTTATAATTAATTTACTTTAATGCGAAAGAATTGGAACGAATGATTACATATATAAAAAGAAAAAAAAATCACATAAGCATATACGTATATATATATATATATATATATATATATATATCGCCATTAACATTTCATATTCGAAAGAGAAGAGATTTCAATGAAGTCAATTAAAACTAATTCAAGCAGGTGGGAGATATCTTCGTTGTTGTCGCATATGAGTAGTACGTAAGGAACGTTTGACTCGCCGTAAGGCAAAACGTGAATCTCACGACTCGAATCATACTTGAAGTAACTACGCTCGAAATTCTGTCTACGACGGCGACGGCGACGACGACGACGACGACGACGACGACGACGACGACGACGACTATGACGACGACTATGACGACTAAGACTACGACTATGACGACGACGACGACGACGACGACTACGACAAAGACAAAGACGACGATAAAGACAGAAGTGTGAAATTTCGGTTGGAGTTAGTTACGTGACAAGCATAAGCAAGATAGAAAGGTATGTTTCTGTTCAACGTTGTTCACTATCTATTCTTTCTTTTTCATAGTTATACACACACACACACACACACACACACATACACATACACACATGCACACATGCACATATATATATATATATAAATTCATTCGCGCTACATCCAATAAGTTTGAATGAATGGAAGAAAGTAAAAAAGAAAAAAAAAGAAAACAAGAAGAAAAAAGAATGTACGAGAAAAAAAAAAGATACGAGAGAAGATGAAGGAAAATAAGATAAAAAGTAATACATTAAAGAGAGGAAGAGAGAGAGAGAGAGAGAGAGAGAGAGAGACAGAGAGAGAGAGAAATAGATGGATAGAGGATAGAGAGAAGGAAAAGAAGATAGAAATAGGAAAAGGTGAATATACGAACGGAGAGTTGCTTTACGCGCTTTAGAAAATTGAATATTCGTTTCACTTGGGAACGCACAAGACAAGAACAACCAACCTAAATTACAAACTCTGTTGTGGAATGCGTAAACTGTTAAGAAAGAGAGAGAGAAAGAAAGAGAGAAAGAGAAAACGAAAGAAAGATAGATAGATAGATAGATAGATAGATATATCTACAATAGAAGCAAATCGCAATTCCCCGTTGACATTGAAGCAAATACCGACCACTCACATTCTCTCTCTTTCTTTCTCTCTACCTTTCTCTTTTACTCTTTTTATCTTCCTGTCTTCCTATATCTATCTTTCTTTGTTTCTCCCTCTCCCTCTCTCTCTCTCTCTCTCTCTCTCTCTCTCTCTCTCTCTGTCTCTCTCTCTGTCTCTGTCTCTCTCTCTCTACTTTAGTCTGACGCTATCGAGCCACTTTAATTTTTGATAACGTCGAAGTCGGTACTCGCGGCATTTCTCGTCGTTTTCGCTTTGAATTTTTCCCCTCCCTGTACATCTACCTTCTATCCTCCAATTACTCCTCTTCGTCTACCCCCTTGTATCCCCGCCTTGTATCGCGTTACACTGACCTCATATACGATGCATAGCCTTCGTATGCTCACGCTAAATCTGCCCTTCAACCATCCCCCCAACCCCTATCCACAACTCTGTTCTTCCATTTTCGTTTTTCCAATCGCCACTTCTCTCGTCGTTCTACCGATTTACAAGAGCGACGCGTTCGCTTTTCCCGATACTTCTATCTCTCTCTCTCTCTCTCTCTCTCTCTCTCTGTCTGTTTTTTGTTTTTGTATTTTCCTCCCGCCCTTTTTTTTTTTTTTGTAATTTATTATTTATCAAAAAACGCGTGACTATCAGGCGAATATTGCGTAGCGAAAAAATTTCCAATCTCGTGTCTTTTTTTATTTTTGTTTACTTTTTTTTTTTTTGTATTGTATTTTATTTCTTTTTCTTCTTTTCTATTTTTTTTTTTTTTTTTTACAGATCGTCCTCTCGCATCGGCTTGCTAATGAATGAATTTGTGTTAAATTATTTTTGTACGATTTCGCGATTTTCTCTCTTTTCTTTTTTTTTTTCTTGTCCTTCCTCTCTCTCTCTCTCTCCCTCCCTCTCTCTCTCTCTCTCTCTCTCTCCATCCTTATTAGATATCGTTCAATTTATTTAACGAATAACATATTCAAAATAAAGTATATAAATGAATGTGAGAATTTTCTACGATATGCTATTATTAATGAATTAATTTGTAAATATTAACAATGTATCCATTTAATTCGATTCGTATTAATGATACGATAAATAATAATAAAGGGTGTATCTATAATTATTAGATTGTCAATTTTGATTAACGAATTATTATAGTAATGAAAATAAAAAGGGAAAAAAGAGATAATGCAAAGACAAGGAAAGAAAATGTTAATTCTGAATTGAGATACTGAAGGAACAAAAACAAAAAAAGAAAAAAACAAAAAAAGAAAAGAAAAAGAAAGAAAAAAAAGGAAAGAAAAATCTTGAAACGAGTTATGCGTATAAATTTATCCATATATTTCACTAACGTAATATTACATGGAACATATTACCTTTCTCTATAATTACAATTCTAATTTATTATCCAGTTAACATATATATTCAGTACACAGCATTGCGTATATATAATATGTTAACTATTACATATACTCCTTAACTTATCTTATGGTACTAGACTCTTGTTGGCGTAATACCAGTGCGAACGCGTAACAATTCTAACGATGGGACATATTATGCGTATTATATTCGCCTAACTACCAGTACGCTATTCTAATATTACCGTTATATGTGAAAACGTATCGTATAAAGTTCTCATTTCTGAAAATACCATATCCCTTTCTCTTATCTGTATTTTTATGTTAACCATATTCGTATTATTTCACGTAAAACCTTGTTTAATCTAACGATAAGATAAATTCAAACGTCGATCCATGCAAAAATCTTAATCTGACGGAAGAATATATATATATATATACGATATATTTTCTTTTTTTTTTTTTTTTTTTTTGTTCAATGAAAAAAAATTCATAGATCAGAGTGAAAGAGGATTTCTTTCTTTCTTTTTCTTTTTTTTTTTCATTTTATTTTTTTCCTTTTTTTCTTTCCTCCCAATCTCCCTCCCCCTCCCCCCAGAAGAATAAAGAAAAAGAACGAAGAGAGAAGAAAAAAAAATATCGACGTTTATTTTCCATTAGGAATGTAAGAAAGAAAGAAGAAAAAGAAAAGAAAATAAAAGGAACGTAATTCGTCATTGAAAGCATTATTATTCTCTAGATCTATTAAATGTATACTTTTAAATAACTCGATTGTTTACATACATGTAAGTATACAGAAGGAGAGAGGAGAAATAGAAGACGCGTACTCTTAACGTATGACACAAAAACAGGATAATTATATTTGTCTCTTATTCGTCATCATATTCATTCCATCGTGAGACGTCAGAGAAGATACATCGCGTAGCGACATAGGAAATATAATTTCTCACTAACGCGGACACACATACACACAGGTATAAATAAATAAATAATGGCCAATATAATCTACTTATAATATTTAAAAATAATTTCTATTTTATATAGATATCTGTTATTAATATTAATTATATCATATTATTTTTCCAAATGATATTTAACGATAACTCGATAATTTATTTCGATCGATAGAGATAGGAAATATTTTTATTTTATATTTTTAAAAATTTCATTTCATTTTGTCACGTCGAATAATCAATAATTCTTTACTTCATAATACGAACTTCTTAAGTAGTTAAGAATGTACTTTAAGTAATATAATATTTATAGGTATATTAGTATCGGAAAAAAACCGAGAGCACCGCATACTCTCTAAAAGAGGATAATGGATAAGTAAGTTAACCGATTAATACATTACACAGCATAATTAATTATACTGTAATATATTTGCATCTTATTTTCTTCTAATATAATATATTACGATTAATTATATTATATTATATATGTATATATTGCAGCGATTAGAATATTATTTTCTATTATAACAATACAATATCATTTCCCCTACACGTTTGGTAGTAACCAAAAGCATGGAAGATTTTGAAAGATATATATATATATATATATATATATATATATATATATATATACATATATACAATATATATGTACAAATACATACATACACATAGATATATATATACAGAGTAAAGTCGCTTTACTTACAAAACCACACGTACGAATACCTCGTAAATGCTTTAATCTCGAAAATGCACGAACCCACTTCGGGAGTAGCGTAAGAGTAAGACTAGACGGCGAGGGAGTGGGTAGATTGAAAGGAGGCTTATGTGTTAGTTTATATCGTACACTCTCAGAGATCCCTTCTCTTTTCTCGCGATCTTTGGACATTCGACCCACTTTTTCCTAGGAAATTTAATGTTTCGTTTATGCAAACGCGTTTTATAATATTTTACTCGTCGTTCGTTAATGAAAAAAAAAAAAAAAAAAGGAATCTATAAAACGATAAGCTCAAACCATTCAATTTAATATACCACATTATTTCGAAATTCAATATCTACATATTATATATATATATATACGTATATATATATATACATATATATATACACGTACGATCGTATAATTAATATCTAAAAAAATTCTTGAAAAAGAATAATGTTAATTAATTATTTTCAAAGATTTTTCTTTTCGCTTCCCTTTTTGATTTTTCCTTTTTTCTCTTCTTTTCTTTCTTTTTTTTTTTTTTTTTATTTCCTTTTGTTCTGTCTTCATTTTACTTCATTTCAAAAAAAAGTTCTTCTATCAAATAATTTCAGACAATCGTACTGCGCTCGTAAATATATATATATATATATATATATATATATATATATATATATATATATATATGTAATGTTTCTGGAGGGCGGTATAAAGCGTGTAAGTCAAATTTTGGTTTAAACAGGATATGTACGATAATATATTGTACATCGCTGTGATTTACTCGTAGTACATATATACGTATACGTACGTATATATATATGTACGTATAGATATATTCATAATAGATACATTATGTAATGGGACGATACATATGTATGTGTTAGAAATTTTCACATATGAAATCTAACGGATGATCATTATATTATTGCACTTTGTACATTTAACATTATGTTGTATAAGTGCTATTCGGTAAAACCAATAATACAGACTTTTTATTCTTATTCACGGCCACCAGAGATACGTAATTATAATTAAAGAGAAAATGTAATTTTGTTAATTAGTTAAATATGTTCAAAATAAAAGTTAATTAGATAAAATTTTATATATATATATATATAAATAATGATTAAAATTTTATATCTTTCTATATGGTATGGTACGTTTAATCGTTGCCAAAAGAGACGAATGTTGGATGTATGGATCTTCTTTTTTTTCTATTTTTTTTTTCTTTTCTTTTCCTTTTTCTTTTTTTTTTTTTTACGGATTGTAATTATAAGTTTGTAAGATATAGAAACGTTACAGCGACAAGCAGAGATTGTGTACGTCGAAAAGGTCGCTTTGGGATACTCGCTTCGCTTGACATTTCATGCGATGCATTAACGCCACAGTTGAGGGAATAAGAGAGAGAGAGAAAGAGAGAGAGAGAGAGAGAGAGAGAGAGAGAGAGAGAGAGAGAGAGAGAGAGAGAAAGAGTTACCATTGCAACACGAATGTTCCTAACAAAGTTGATTGCATGGAAGTCGAATAAAGTTGGCGATAGAAACTTTCTGACAACTAACTGGCCTAACTCTTACAATAATTTTACCGATAATATTGATGCAGCAACTCTCGATGCTTTTCAACGATCTTCCATTCCCTTTACTCGCTACGATTCGTAGAGAAAACTTTTAATTGGTATCTTTTCTTTTTCCTCGTTTTCTCTCTATCTTTCTCTATATCCTCCCTCCCCCCCCCCTCTCTCTCTCTCTCTTCTACCTTTCTACCTTCATATTTTTTCTTCTAATCTTTTTTCTTCTTTTTCTTTTTTATTATTTTTCGTTTTGTTTCGCTTCGCTTCGTTTCGTCAAACACACGCACGAGTCGTCAGTTTTTTTTTTCTTTTTTTTTTTTTTTTTTTTTAATCTCCCATCAGCAGAAGCAAAGAAAATTATTAGATACGCGCATATGATAATTGAAAATAATTTGGGATAAATTTATTTGTACAATTTATATAAATAATTCTTTAATGGTTTAATTTGATATACGAGAAAGAGAGAGAGTGTGTGTGTGAGAGAGAGAGAGAGAGAGAGAGAGAGAGAGAGAGAGAGAGAGTGGAAGGGAGGGAAGGAGGGCGAGAAGCTCGTCGACGTAGTGGAAGATGAATGAGAGCTGCCTCCAGAAATTTCTAGGAAGACAAAAAAAGCATTATCTCGGGGGAACTTTGGAAGAAAAACATCATCCTGAGGGATGACAGGAAAAAATGTTAATACTTTGAATAGCGAGCCTTCTTTAAACAGGATCTATATCCATCTTTCCCTTTTTTTCTTTTTTTTTTTTTTTTTTTTTTTCTTCTTTTTCCCTTATCATTCTCATTCCTTCATTGGCATAACTACTAATCTCTACTACTTAACGATATTGTTTCTTCGGTTTTCGTTTTTCTTTTTCTACCTCTTTTTCTTTTTTTTTCTTTTTTTTTTCTTTTTTCGTAGACTTAACAACACAGATAATTTTCTCCCGTAGAAGGTAACATAATTTATCGTCACGAAGAATTGGGGGAAGGAGAACAGGGACAAGGAAATCGATTTAAATGTTCGTCGTATGAAGGTTCTTTTCTTCTCTTTTTTTATTTATTTATTTATATCCTTTTTCTTTTTTTTTTTTTTTTCTTTTCTTTTCTTTTTCCCAAAAATTCGTAAAACTCGACTTATTAATTGTTACGCAGAAATGGCCGATAGAATAGAAAATGAAATATAATGATCCTTTCGTACGAAATCATTTCTTTGTAATATTTGACAATTTTGAAAGATATTATTTCTCTAATTGTTTCAATTGTTCGAAAAAAAAAAAAAACAAAATAAAAGGACAAAGGTAAAAAAAATTAATAAGATCAAAAGAGGATCGATTTGAATATTGTGTTATATCATTTTTTCTTCTTTGTGTTTTTTTTTTTCTTTCTTTCTTCTTTTTTCCTTTTTTCCTTTTTCTTTTTCTCTACGAAAGTACGTAGAACGATTCGAATGATTAATTGAATCGAGAAATTTCAAAGCATTTTCATTTATACTATCTTGTGAGGATAACGCGCCTCGTCTTAAAAGTCACAGTCTCTTCACGGAGAGAAAAGTAAAAGGATTCTTCTCAAATGGAACGAAATAATTCCTTTTCAGTGATCGCACCCGCTAATTCTTTTGGATAGTCCTTTACAATAGGGCCGTCAAGCTACGAGATATCCTCATTAAAGTGCTTTCTTTGACGAATCTCCCATTTCCCTTTTTTCTCTCCATGATTTGCCAAAAGTTCGTTGATTGGCCGTCTCGAAAAGTCAGTGTTTTTCAACGTCTCGCAGCTTCGTTCTACCGTGAAACTATTTATTGACTGGAAACGCTGCTCACTTTACCTTTTATTCGAGAGCACCCCTCTTTTCACCTCCCACCAAAACCATTACTACCACCACTACAACCATCATCATCGTATCTTCCCCACAGATATTTTGCACGAAATGCGAAAGCCCAGCTTTTAATGGGTTCGTGGATTACCGCTTGGGAAAAGGGGTCGAATTTACATGCCTCTTTTTTAAGCAATGATAACGATAGAAAGATATAAAGAGAAAGAAAAAGAGAGAGAGAGAGAGAGAGAGAGAGAGAGATATCAGCTTCCACAAAGACGAAAATTTCGACGTTCGAAATAATACAAAGTTCAGTCTTTTAGTAGTTATATATAGTATTTTCCAGTACTTAAATTATAATTTATATATATATATATATATATATATATAAAATAAAAAGTATATAACTATATAGATAATTATAAATTATTGAAATATTTTCAAATTAATTTTATATCTATGGATATGTAATTTATATTCAAATACATAATTGCTTCTTTCAATGATTATAAATATTAAGAATTTATCATTGTATTCTGTTTAATGATAATTTATAATAAGTTGAGAATACAATGTAATGTTATATCAAATGTAATTGCAACGTTTCGAAATGGATTGGATAATTCAAATGAAGATTACTTTTCATTTAATCCTTCGAAATAAATGAATGTATTTATTTATTTATTTATTTATTTACTTATTTATAATAGTAAATTGCATATCGCGTATACATTAACACGTATCAAGCAATAATAATAGCAAGAACAATAATAATAATCAAAGTTTTCGTGACGCGACACGAGGGAAATGTCTCGTCAAAATGATTAATGTACCATCCCTTATCCTCTAATCGATTCGGAGTAATTTTCGACGAAGCTGCCTACGTCAGTCCTTTTCAGTGCTTTCATTGAGACTAAAGAAAGAAGTTGATAAACAAGGAAGAGGAGAAGATAAAGCATTAACTTACGACGCATTCATGCTCGAAAGTATTCTTACGAAAGTCGGGATCGTCCAAGATAATATTATTTGTCTATATAGTTTATTCAGGATATGACAAATGATTAAAATCGAAGGCTTAAAAAATTAAATCAACATACATATGTATATATATATATAATATTTTAATATAATTTTTATTCTTTAGAATGTATTTAATAATAATTATTAATGGAAAATTATAGTATATAAGTGAGACCTAGAATTAATTAATAAAAATTAAAAACATCTATTAAATATTAATATATAATAATATATAAGAATATATATATATATATTTTTTATATATAGAAATATTTGTAAACTACGAGATTATATTTAATAATTATTCGAAATTTTTTAATTAACTATTAAACATGTTTATATATATATATATATGTATTAATATTATTAATATTAAAAAAAAAAATAATAATAATAATAATTACAATTACAAAACAAAATATAAGCATTTGTCTCGTGAATTTTTCAACTAACGATATAAAATGACAATTCCGTTTGATAAACTACATATCATGGGAATAAAAATAGAATGGAATACAAAATATTCGTATGATATCAAAACAAGCAGGAGGATAAAAATCGAAGATATCACTTTAATGTTATCGATAAGAAAAAGAATGAGAATAAAGTATACACCTAGCTAAGGATAGAACTTCGATGTCGAAGAAGAAAGAAGATGAAGAATACGATGAAGAAAAAGAAATCAAGAAGAAAGAAAGAAAAGAAAGAGAAAAGACGAAGAAGGATAGTAAAAGAGAGGTCAGGAAACATTCTATGACGTCGTAGGAATCTCGTGATTGTTATTTATGGTAGACGGATTCGCGTCTAGTCACGGCGATATTTCAAGTAAGGTGGCATCCAAGGGATGTCTGGGGGGAGTTAAGGAGGGTGAAGGGGGAGGGAGAAGGGAGTGGAAAGAAGGAGAGGCTTGGGGTATGGAGAGAGAGAGAGAGAGAGAGAGAGAGAGAGAGAGAAAGAGAGGAACATTCAGAAGAAAAGAGATGGTGGTGGCCAGGAATCGCCACTTTAAAAATCACTTCCGCACCTCACCTCACCTCATCTCACCACCACTCACCTCACCATATCTCAGTTCACCTCACCTCACCTCACCTCATCATAGAAAGCAACCTATTCCAAAGAATCTCTCAGCGTGTGCCTTCTTCCCCTCCCACCTCCCACCTCCACCCACCACCCAGTATCATCATCACCACCACCACCACCATCACCACCACCACCCATTCACTTTCACGGCATCTAGAACGCCTTATGGTTTCTACAACATCAGCCTTTCCCTCTCCCACTTCCCCTTTAATTCCCTTTACAACCCCCTTCCTACCTCCCTACTGCACGCTCTTATTTCCTTTACCACTTTCCCGTGCTATTCCCTTGGGAACGATTACATCGATCGTTTTACGGAACCGGCCTTGTTACGCGTTCCCTGAGGAACACCTAAAACTACGCGCGTTTCGATTCATCGACATCAATGTAATAAAGTATGTATGTACACATTTATATATATATACATATATATATATATATATATATATATATATATTTATGAATATATGTATGTATGTATTTGTATATACTTGTATACGTACGCATGATACTGTATACTTCGAAATTTAGTATTTCTTATAAATATATAACGTTGACATTTGTAGAGCGATTTAATAAATATGATATTTTCGCAGCATAGTAGATAGAATGAGAGAAAAAGAAAGAGAGAGAGAGAGAGAGAGAAATTCAAGTTTTATCATTTCGTATAATTTATTGATCTAAATAATTAACCGTACAATAAATAAATCAGTACGTACATAGATATCCACTGTACGATTTATCGCTAATAAAATTATTACTTAAAGTGACATATACGATTTATCAATCTGATCTATATAATTTCGATCAATGTAATATATATGTATATATATATATATATATATATATATATATATAAAGTATCTTTTTCTTTCTTTTTTTCTTTTTTTTTTGAAGAAATTTATCTCCAATCGTTAATTGAACATTGATAATAATTCATCCCATAATTGAAATGCGTTTGTTCGTAGAATTAAAAACTGGTTTTTTCTTTATTTTTTTATTTTTTTTTATTGCAAACGAATCAAGCGAATGTCACCTTAACAAAAGAAACGTTTCTTTATAGATCGTTCGAGCGAGCGAGCAAGGAAACAAGAAAGCAAGCGAGCAAGCAAGCAAACTAGCTAGCCAGAGCTAGCTAGCCAGCTAGGAAACTAGCAAGCAAGCGAATCAAAGCAAAGCGAAGCAAAGCAAAGCAAAGCAGAGCAGAGCAGAGCAGAGCAGAGCAGAGCAGAGTAGATCAGAGCAGAGCAGAGCAGAGCAAAGCAAAACCATTGGCAGAAGAATCTCAAGCAAAACCGATTATGAACATTAAGTACACGCTGGCTGAAAAGCAGGCCGTGCTAAGAATAGGAATACCCATGCATGGAAATAATGGCGGATCTTGGAAATATCACGAGGAACGGGCTGACGGATAGAAAACTAAAATGGTTTAAGAACTAAAAAGATAAAGGAGAAGAAAAAGAAAAAGCGAAGAAGAAGAAGAAGAAGGAGAAGGAGGAGCAGGAGGAGGGGAAGAAAGAAAATATATAAAAGTCGGGACACATTTGAACACGAACGCGTTTTGTACGTGGTTGCACAGAGAAGATTCAGATCTCTCGGAAAGTAAAAAGCTTGCATTCAAGAGCTTACATCTCCTTCTAAATTTCACCCTTTTACCTATCCTTCTCCCTCCTCATTTCTAGACTTTACTATATACCATTCTTATATAGCATCATCGTCATACCTTAAACCCCCCCCTCCTTTACTATCGCCTCTTCTCCTTTTCTCTTTCCATCCATTGCCTATTTGACTTTCCAGTTTTTGAAGCTAGAAAGAGAGTTACGTGACATCATCTACGAGCAACGTCGGAGAATTATTTTCAGGATGATATAAATGTAGTCCAACAAATACGGTTTGTCTCTTTCTCTCTCTCTCTCTCTCTCTCTCTCTCTCTCTCTCTCTGTTTCTTTCTCTCTCACTTTGTCCGTTCGTCCGTCTGTTTGTCTTTCTCAAAATCGTTTTCCTCCAAGGTAAATAAATTTAATTTACCAAGGAAATCGAGACCGAAAGCCTTTCGAGCTTTCCACTCGAAGGTTCTTTCTTCGTTTTTTTCTTTCTTTTTGGTTTTTTCTTTCCTTTTTTTTTTCTTCTTCTTCTTCTTTTTCCCCTATCGCACACTCGGGGACGATCGCCAAGTTTGCATTTTTATTTTCACATTTGTTCTTTTACGTTTAGTTGCGGTCTCCTACCGTAGTAGTTACGTAACCATGTATATTTCTGTTTACAGTATCCACCGTACTTAAGGGGAAACATCCTTATTTTCATTCTTTCCCTCTTTCTTTGGTTATTTTCGTTAAAATGTGATTCTCCCTTAAGAGCCGTACCATTTTTTGACAGATGTGGTAAATGAGCCTTGGAATATCTATCTTCCATCTTTCTCTCTCTCTCTCTCTCCTAATTTCTCGATCTCTCGATCTCTTTCTCTTTCTCTCTCTCTCTCTCTCTCTCTCTCTCTCTCTCTCTCTCTATTTCTCTCTGACTCTCTTTTATCATTTGAAATCTTTTCTCTCGTAATCTTTAATTAGTACGGTACACGATGTGGTAAAATACAAAACACAATACGGCATAGAATCGATACGGTACGTATGCACTTTTGTTTAGATTTCAAAGCAACTCGTTCTAATTTTCAACGGATTTAGAGATCAGTATTTTACTGGAGGAATATTGAAGTTCTCAGCGATTTTCGAATAACCATTAATTTCGTATGCCTTTCCCACCCGTCCGCCTAACCACCCCTACCACCCCACTATTTCCCTTACTACTACGACTGTGATGATCCTGTTGCCAGTTTACGTGGACGTTTTCGCGAATCGATCTGATCCGATCGAACGAAATTAAATTCCTTCCTGGTAATCTGTGAATTCACCTCCGTAAGGATTCCATCGCGTATCGCGTTTCAAGCTAAATTGCGTCCGATTAAACAGTAGGACGAAAATGAAATTCTCCAATATATATATATATATATATATATATCGTGACTCGGCGAATCGAATGTTTTATTTTCTTTTTTTTTTTTTTTTTTTTGATGTAAAAAAGAAACAAAAAATAAAATAATAATGATATTAATATTGATACACACGCGTAGGGAGTAAAAAAAAATTCAACGAACGAGAAATAGATATTCTTTTAGATAGGATAAAAAGATACGAGTATAAATATGATATTTATATCTACATTATTAAAAATATTAGAAACGATAGATATATGTATCTACGAAATAATAGATCTATGTATGTATGTATATATCTACGTTATAACTATAAATGAAATTCCTGATATATATATATATCAGATAGCGTTAAATTATTTTTGAAAGAAATAATAAATTTCGCTGATGAAATATATATATATATATATATATATATATATATATATAAATATGATCGAATTTTGCAGAATGGCTTGCGTGAATGAAGCCGATAGTAAACAACGGTTTGTCCCGTAATCGCGTGGACATTAAATACATGTAGGTGTACCGATCCTCGATCATGATATACGCGAGAAACGGAGCATGGATTAGTTTCAGATATATCTCTAGCTATCCTGGAATGCAATAAAGCCGTGGCAATGTGCTCGATACCTATACATGTATTATCGATTATTATATACGCTCACTATTTATTTCCTGATAACATTGATATGATTCTGAACAAATATTTCTCTCCTTTCTCTCTCTCTCTCTTTCTCTCTCTCTCTCTCTCTCTCTCTCTCTCTCTCTCTCTCTCTCTGTCTCTCTATGCGAGTACTCTAGATAATATTTAGCTATTTGAAATCGAATTTGCAAATGATATAGCTGTATATATATATATATATATATATATATATATATATGAATGTATGTATATGTGTATAGATCAATATAAATTTCATATGTAATTAAATGAGATGGATGTATAGAAAATCAAATTATGTTTCTTATGTTTCGAAGAAAAGAAAAACAATAGAAGAAGAAAAAATTTAAATAAGACATTTATAATTATTATCATATTTGATTTATTATATCTACATACGTATATGTATATCATAGATATATCTAGATTGATTCATCTTTTCGAGACGTTAGCCCTTCTAGAAATTTACTCCTAGTTTCCTATCCATTCTGCCGTTCATTAACGCAGGATCGTCGAGTTAACGATCAATTAAGCGTTCTCAGGAATGGAGAATGCATGGCACGTACTAATGCCAGTACCAAAGCAGAAACCATGTTAGAAGGAACTACAATCTAACATAAATAGATAAACCAAAATGAGAGAACATTTGGTGATTTCTATGGGTGTCTATATTGAACGATAGTTCCAGTGAATATCATGTGAACAATGGGATCCTAGCTGTTTGGTTGCTTCAAAGGAAACCACAGTAAATACAATAATCATTGATCGTTACTGAAGATACATATGTATTTATATATATATATATATATATATATATATATATATATATATATATATACATATCTGCATATATAGATAAAATATATGTATATATACATTACGAATATTTAGACACACATACATATATATATAAAGAGAGAGAGGGAGAAAGAGAGAGAAAGAAAGAGATAGATAGAGATAGGGAGAGAGAGAGAGAGAGAGAGAGGGTGGGAAAGAGAGAGAGGGAGGGAAACATATATTTATTCAACACGATTGAGAATAGTTTTCGATCGAATCAATAGGAGAAATAGTTCACGCGGTGGCATATGGATCGAATCTCTCGAACGTGGCCTTACTTCAGTTCGAATCCTATCTATGCAAATACATTGCCATACAACTTGACATGGCCTGAGACAACGGGCACCCGATAAGCACTGCAATTGCATTTGATTTGAAATGGAAATCGATACACAATACCGGTACAACTATACTACAAACACCCTTCACAGCCATTCTATATTTATCGGGGATGCGTTCATTCGATCCTGTGTGTGGCCTTAGTATCTATACAATTTTTTTTTCGTTTCGCTTCGTTTTCTTTTCTTTTTTATTATATTTTTTCTTTTTCTTTTTTTCTTCTTTTTTCTTTTTTTCTTTCTTTTTTTTTTTTTGTTGACAAGTTCTTTACACCGAGATTACCTGAGAGATAAAGGTAGCAACGTGAGATAATTGTTGTTAAGAGAAAGTGAGAGAGAGAGAGAGAGAGAGAGAGAGAGAGAGAGAGAGAGAGAACGATGATTATCTTCCAAACTTAGTCGACATACTAAACTCATTAAATTTTTTCTTTCTTTCTTTCTTTACTTTTCTTTTCTTTTCTTTTCTTTTCTTTTCTTTTCTTTTCTTTCTCTTTTATTTTTCGTTGTTTTAAAAAGGTCCCCGTCCACTTGCTAGATACGAGGCAGACATTAAACACAGGAATTCAAGGACAAATAAAAGGAAGAAAAGGAAAAAGGTAAACTCCAAGGGAGAGAGAAGGAAGAGCCGGAAGGCAAACCTTTTTCCCTTTCTCTTTTTTTCCCCCTCTCTCTCTCTCTCTCTCTCTCTCTCTCTCTCTTTCGTTCTTTCTCTTTCTCTCTAGTTGAAGCTTCCTTTTCTTCGTTCTATTCTCAGAGACGGACCGAGACTATTCAATTTCATAATCCGATTTGGCGTACGATTGCGGGAAGTAGAAAACTTTCGATTTATGGCACGCTTAGGACGAAATCCCTTTGGATCCCTTACCTCCGACTGTATCCGACTGAAGATGAGTAGAAATGCAATTTTCGCAGGAAGAATAAGGTTACGAAAGCCGAGCCAGTTCTTACCTCCTTTGAGCCGGCAATTACGTAAAACGGGATCGCCGATAGCTCGGTCCACCGCGGCACAACTTTTTCCATTCGAAAGCAGTATTATTATCTCTCCGGGGGGGGGGGGGTTGCAAAATCAAGAGGAAAAATTTTCTCTAAAGGGAATCTCGTTTTATATTAATTTCTTTTCCTTTCTCTCTCTCTCTCTCTCTCTCTCTCTCACTCTCTCTCTTTTTTTTTTCTTTTTTTTTTCTTTCTTTCTTTCTTTTCTGTTTTTTTCCTTAATCCAACTAACGAATCCATTTTCTTCTAAAAATTTACGTCACGTGTTCGAAGGTTTTTGCTTTTTTCTCTTCTTCTTTTTTTTTTTTTTATTCTTTCATTTTTTATTTCCTCTTTTTGTTCTTCTCATCCCTTTAACGAAATTACTTTAATGACTTTACATATATATATATATATATATATATATATATATATATATATTTATTTATATCATTTTAACAATATATAGATGGTATATAATTACATAAATTATAAAACATAATATATAAATTATAAAACATTAGTATTTTCTATTGTTTCATTGTTAATATTATGAGATTAACAATACGGCCTCGTGAAAACATGTTCATCAATAAGCCTTCTCTCTCTCCTTGAACTCAGACGATTTATCTTTGATGTTTGTTGCCGGTTTCTCTAGGTACCTACTTGAGCCAGGCAGCACTGAGTAAACTCTGACAGGGTGGCCAATCCATTAATTAAGTTAATTAACTCTAGACAGGTAACACGCCACTGGTATGGACGCCAAGTAAACTCTAATGTCGGCCTAGAAACGAGCCGGCATTATATCGTTCTGTATGCATAAGTACATACTTACATACGTGTCTATGGTTTATCTTTGATTATTTCTCTTTTTTTTTTCTAAATTCCTTCAAATTTATCGATCGATAATTAATAACATTTGAAAGGTGGTAACTCGATTTGATATATATATATATATATATATATATATATATATATATATTTATACAGTTGGTTACTTGAGAATGTCATTTTTAAAAAAATTGAAGATTTATATGAAATATGTAATAGTATAATTTCGACTGGACGTTGCTCTCTCTCTCTCTCTCTCTCTCTCTCTCTCTCTTTCTCTTTCTCTCTCTGTCTCTCTCTCTCTTTTCCTGCAAGGAAAACTAGTATGACGATATCATACAATTCCTTGAATCGAGTTTGAAATGTTAAGATGATAGTTCGAAAAGTAGTAGTTGTAATGGTGGTAGTAGTATCACTACTACTAGTAGTAGTCTTACTTCGACCTTACTTACTAGATAGTTAAACTTTGTCAGACAGTATCTAGAATTCCGTCTGACTATGACGCAATCCATGACTACTTGCAAAATAGAACATTTCCTTCGAGTAACGTTGTAACTTTTTCTAAGTTACTTTTTCTTTCTATAAATATTACTACTACTACTACTACTACTACTACTACTACTACTACTACTACTACACATAAACTAATTTAAATTCTCGTGTCTATATATGCTTGCGTGTTTTATGCCTATGATACAAATCTATTAACGCATATTATCGTTTCATTAACTCGCTTAAATATTTTATAATATCTCTATAGCAGGTAACTTACGATCTGGAGATAATTCGAATTCTTTGAAATCGAATGAGATTATAAAAATTTGTCCAGAGAAAAAAAAAGAAAAAGGGAGAGAAAAAAAAAGTATAAAAGAGAAAAGAGAAGAGAAGAGTTCTCGCAATTCTCAAAGTTATCAAAAAGCAATAACAACGATGATAACGATAAAAATTAAAAAGGAAAAAGAAAAAAACTAAAGAAGAAAGATAATGATAATAATGAAAGGAAATAAAAGTAATAAAAGTGATAATGAAAAAATAAAATCGATGAAGATAATAAAATAATGAACAATAAGATGATATTAATAATAATAATAATAATAATAATAATAATAATAATAATAATAATAATAATAATAATTTGATGGAACGATCGAAAATGAGATATTTAAGGTTTGCTCCTGGTAAATGGCAGGTCCGTTATCGTGCATAAACTCGCATTAATGTACGAAGGGTGGGTGATTGGTTCGTGAAGGTAAAAGGGAAATGCGTTCGATATAACAAAGGATCTTTTAACGGAATTTTGTGCCCGACTTACGCATTGCCGGTCACTCCCGTCTTCTAATCGCCGTACCAATGGCATGATAATGGCGCCGCATAATCGCGTGTTCGACGTCTCGTCACAAAGTTCGATTTTCGATCTAAAAGTAGAAGTATATTACGAGGAGCCTCGTAATAATGTCTCTTCAATATGGCCGTTCTTCGGCTCTTGTATTCGCTCAATCGAACCCCATTACGAAACTCGTCAATCTTTTATGTAAATAAGTGCTTTTTCTATGCAATTATCGAATATAAAATTTTCAAAATGTATAAACTGCTGAATCCCGAATAAATCTTTATATCTAATCTATCTTATACAACGTATAACTATTATCGCATCGTGAAATATAATTTAGTTTTCTTTAAAAAAAAAAAAAAAAAAAAAGAAGAAGAAAAAAAAACGCGAATAAAAGATATTCTTCTTTCTGTTACTTTCTCTTGCCTTTTTTTGTTTTTCTTTTTCCTGTTTAAAAATAAAAACACGAGAAACAATTAAACAAGAAAGAATTGAGAACTTTTCGAAAATGACGATAATTAATTACTAAACGAAATAAAATTCATTTAGTCCTAGTAATTGCATTTAATACATGACTTTTGATTAGACAAATAAAGCGTTTCCACTTAATCTTACTTAATACGAAGAGTTTGATAGTAACCTATCATTTTTAATTACGAAATGGTAGAGGATGGCGTTGTTAAAGTCTTCGTTTAAAATGGCGGACCGTACCTCCATCGGCTGTAGTATTTTCTTAGAGAAAAAGAAAGAGAGAGAGAGAGAGAGAGAGAGACAACCGAGCCGGAACCCATCTCTTTCATCCCCTTTTCCTCCAAACACTTGAGCGAAACGTTACAAGCTTCTCTTTATCTTTTCTCTCTTTCTCTTTATCTCCCTCTCTCTCTCTCTCTCTCTCTCTCTTTCTCTTTCTCTTTCTTTCTCTTTCTCTTTCTTTTCCTTTCCTTTCTCGTTCTCGGAGTTTCGGTTAGAAAAGAAAATAACCCTTTCCACGTTTCGCCGTCCTGAAAAATTCTAGAAAAGTCTCCGCTTTATGGAAATACGTAGGTAGGTACCTACGTATAGCTCACGTCCGCGGTCATTTCGCTAAGCTGCTGCGAGCGGCAATTTTTGCGCCCTCTTCCACCCACCCACCCACCCACCTACTCACCCATCCGCCTACCCAACAACCAGTCTGCCCGCTCGCTTGCTCGCTCACGCCGGTTTAGGATGGGCAAGTTTCGTGTGGGAGGGAAGGAGAAAAGGAATTTAACGGCGTCTCTGGCGTTTCCGGCACGATTTCACCGGTACTCAGCGTGCTTCAATTTCGTCTTAATATACAATCCGCAAAAAGAGAGAAAGAGAGAGAGAGAGAGAGAGAGAGAGAGAGAAATAGAAAAATGTCTCGCAGCTTTTAGAAATATCTTACTTGGAATTTCGCGGCTTACCTCTTTCTTCCTCCCCCCTCCCCCCCCTCACTCCCCCAGCCCCTACCCCTTTCTCGCGATTCTTTTCTATGCGGAGAAAAAAAAAAGAAAAAAGAAAAAAAAAATATACTGCTACTATCCCTTAGACTTTCAGCTACGGAATCTTACAAGTCGTCAGATTTTGTCTCATTATTGTTAGGGTAGATAGATATATGTACTATTTATATGCATGTACGTCTTTATCTTTGAAAATATATCTGGAGATATGATTACTTTGTTTATTTTTGTTGTTCTTTTTCCTCTTCTTTTTCCTTACGTTTGTACAGTGAAAAAAAAAAAAGGAAAGTATTTATTACGTAAATAGGGATTATACTTATGAAAATTGGTGATCGACATACTTTTTAATAAACGAAGATATTTCGTTTCTATTTAATTATTAATATCACGTAAATGTAAAGAAAGAAATGGAAAAGGAAAGTTTGAAAATAATTTAAACTAATTGAACCCTCTTTAAATGTCATAAACGCGTTAATGCACCCTTATGTATTTTCAAACGCTTAATGTTGGTTATATAAAAGCCGCATGTAGTACTTACCTAGGTATATATATATATATATATATATATATATATATATATATATATATATATACATATATAGATACGCTCTAGTTTAAACTTGAATTAATTAATATTGGTCGACCCTTTATCTGGCAGCGTGTTTTTTAAATTTACGATACGATAGGAAAAAGGAAACTTTTAAATTAATCAATGCTTTCGTATAAGTATAGGTATCGTATTTCTTTTCTTTTTTTTTTGCTTTTCCTTTTTCCTCCTTTTTTCTTCTTTATTTTTTTTTTCTTTTTTTTTTATTGTTAAATAAACGATTACCTTTCATTCTCGATTATTATTATTATTATTATTATTATTATTATTATTATTATTATTATTATTATTATTATTATTATTATTATTATTGAGGTTTTTCTTTTTTACCGTCATCATTTTTTTCCTTTGTCTTATCTCCGTTATTGTTATTGTTGTTATTAATATTAAATATCTCACAAATTTTGCATTTTTCTTCCTTTTTTCTCTACTTCTTTATTTTCCCCTCCAACACCTCCTAAATACATCGCCCCCAATCCCTGCACCATCACCCAATAACGAATTCAATTCCGCGAATATAAAAGGACAATTAATAACAGATCTAAATTAAAGATGATCTCAAATGTAAAAAGATGAAAAATTATAGATACTCTTTTTTTCGCATAGGGATATAATTTTTTTTTTTTTTTTTTATAGATATACGTATTGTGTCAAGTTATCACCGTTGTAAAACGAAGTTGTTCTCTTCAATGGACGATCGAATAACCATTTGAAAGAAGAAGGAAAAGTTGTCATTGTAGTTGAATGGAAAACTATATAGAAACGTCCATTTTGTAAAGTTTTACGAAGCGACTTTGATAACCGGTTTGTGCGGTATAAAACGTTGTTACGTTTTTCTAACTGTACATTCAGAATCGTAAAATTCTTGAGAGAAAATTGAGATCTCGAAATAATTTGAAAAAAAAAAAAGAAACGAAATTTACAAAAAACTAACCCAGATAAGTTATTCTTCGTTCCGCCCCTCTCTCTCTATCTCTCTATTTCCCTCTATCTCTATCTCTCTTCCTCTCTCTCTCCCTCTTTCTCTCTCTCTCTCTCTCTCTCTCTCTCTCTCTCTTTCTTTCTCTCTCTCTTTCTCTCTCTCTTTCTTTTAGAAAAGAACTCACACTAGTTTCACATTTATATTCACGAAAATAACGACACACACGTGCGCGCACGCACACACATACATACACGTACGCACGCATGTATATATATATATATATATGTTCAGAAATATTTCCAATGGATTTCTGTTATAAAAGAAAAGAAAAAAAAAGAAAAGGAAACAAAAAAAAAAGAGAGAGAGAGAGAGAGAGAGAGAGAGAAAAAGCTAGTCCTCCATTTCCGTGATACTTTCTAATAAAATTCTATGCTTTTTACAGGGCACGCTTGGAAACCGCTAACGTATCGATTATTATCGAACGATTTTACGTACGTAGATACGTTCGACGATATAGTCGTCAAATAAAATTTACAAGAAATTACACGGATAATAATTCGGATACGAGAATATGAATCGATATGCCGTTTCGTTTCGTACAAGCGTACAAGCGATGCTATATAATGCCAAATAATCCGTTAAATTGTCATTTTTATGTCCTAAGAAAGATCAATGGCATTTCTTTGAAGGAGAAAAAAAGAGGAAAGAAAGAAAAAAAACAAGAAAAAGAAAAAGATAAATATTATTCGAATGACGAACGATGTTACAAAGCGTAACATCCGACGAATGTTATAATTTAAAACGTGTTCATTACTGATATAATCCTGTTCGTATTATCTCGATAGAAGGGTGGATATTTAACATCGATGCATATGCCGAGTAAAGTCGTGCATTGAAAATAGAATTGACGAGATTTACGCGATCTTCGCGACGTCCATTGAAGCACGTAGAAACCTTTACAAAGAGGCAATTAAACGTTTACGAGAGAGAGAGAGAGAGAGAGAGAGAGAGAGCAAACCTCCTTTCCAATTACCCACCTACTCGTACACGTTTCCTATGCAACGTAACAATTTTCTCAAAGTAGATACCATTCGACGTTCGCAATTTTAGCTCTACGTACGCGTGTATATACGTACGTACGTATGTATGTATGTATGTATGTATGTATGTATGTATGCATGTATGTATGTATGTATGTATGTATGTATGTATGTATGTATGTATGTATGTATGTATGTATGTATGTATGTATGTATGTATGTATGTATGTATGTATGTATGTACGTATGTACGTATGTACGTATGTACGTATGTACGTATGTATATCCATGTGGCTGAATATTGTACTCTATCCTACATTCAAGAGAATTTCTAATTTTGATGATACGAATCAAAAGGTTACATCACGAGATAAGAATACATTTTGGTGGCAATAAATATACGAATAAATTTTTAATTTATTTGAATATCATAAGAGAATGTGAATCGTGAAAATAAAGAGAGAGAAAGAGGAAGAGAGGAAGAGAGAGAGAGAGAGAGAGAGAGAGAGAGAGAGAGGAAGAAAAAAAAGAATAAACGTGGCATAATCTAAGAATTCTTCTTTCTGTCTCGAATGAAAGTGGACGGAATCAAAGATAGAACAGAATCGTCGAGAAAATGAGATAATGGAGATAGAAAAGAGGATAGGTGAGTTAAAAAGGGACGGTCAACGTAATAGATAAAAATAACTTCTTCTTCCACTCGTTCCTCCTCTCCTTCTCCTTCTTCTTCATCTTCTTTTTCTTCTTTTCCTATTTTTTCTCCCCCTTTTTGCTCGGGAGAATGGAAGGATGGGCGATGGTGGTTAGTGGAAGAGAGAAGAGTGGAGGGGCCGGGGGGTTTTAAGTGGGCAGACCAGTGGATAGAGAAATAGGGGGAAATAATAAATTGAATAGAGAGAAACGAAATTCCTATGATTCGTTTTACGTGTATCATTCGTCTTCAGAACTATGGGGTTGTAGTAGAAAACATGAAAGGGGCCACAATTCCCTGAGTTAAAACGTTCGGAAAAGGATGAAAAACGAACTAGACGATCGATTCGTTCGATAGATCGATTGATCGATCAATTCGATACGTTCGATAGATCGATCATGTCCTAGCCTCGGGATAAAATTCAAAACAAGGAGAAGGGAATACGCAGCAGTAGCAACAACAGCAGCACCAGTAGCACCGGCATCAGCAACGACAGCGGAAGTGGCAACAGTAGCAGTCGAGTGTGTCGCTTCGAGTTCTGTTCTGTTCGTTCTCGTTCTCCTTCTCGTTCTCGTTCTCGTTCCCGTTCCCGTTCTCATTCGCGTTCCCGTTCCCGTTCCCGTTTTCGTTCTCGTTCTGCAGGTTGCATCCATCGAAAAGGACCATGCCCCGTGAATTTTGGATTACAGTGACGAAGCTTCCCGTCGAACAGAATCCATCCTGATACGAACGCATACACCTTGTATATTCTATGTGTGTTACTACATAGTTCACTATCCACACACACATATATATATATATATATATATATATATATATATATATATGTACATACGACAAATTCAGTTACATACCTATGTATTTGAGAGTTGCATATAAGATAAGGATAAGGTGGTATATCGCTATCGTAACCTTTCGTTACAGGACAAAAACGAACGGCCATTTCGTGGCTCTCTCTCTCTCTCTCTCTCTCTTCGTTTCTCTGTCCTATGTCTCTTTCTGTCTTTCTATCTCTGTCTAGCGAATAGTACGAGGATTTCTCTCTGCTTTGCTTGTTCGAACCGAAACTATCTTCATCTGACCGTATTCTCTTCCTCTCTTTCTCTCTTTCTCTCTCTCTCTCTCTCTATTTCACTCTCTCATTCATTCTCTCTGTATAACCTATCAGAGTCCAATCTCATTCTTTTTCCTTTTTTTTTTCGCTTTAAATTGCCAGACTTAACGAAGTTTTCTTTCTACTCCACTTTTTTCCATCCCAACGTCAAGCTAAGAATCTCCTTCCCAATTGAAAGATCTTTAATGCCTACACTTTAACTCCCTCCCATACTCCCCATCTCCCCCCGTCCATTCTTGTGTGTTGTACTTTATTTCATTCTTTTTTATATTACTTCTTTTTCTTTTTCTTTTTTTTTTTTTATTTGTCGTAACGTAAAACGGGAAAAAGGGGAAAAAAGGAACAAAAAAGAAAAAAAAAAAGGAAAAAGGCTAAATCACTATCGTGATGTTAATTCTAAAATGTATACGTGTGTGTGTGTGTGTGTGTGTGTGTGTGTGTGTAGGAAAAATGTACGGGTCAAATTGATGCGAATGAAATGTTTCATTTATACGTTGGTATAAACGTAATATCAATGTATCAATTTTCTTTATTAATCCGTTAATCAAAAGGAAAATAATTTAACTCGTTAAAATGATTTTATTTTTATATAAATAAAAGGAGAAATAAATAATAGGGTAAAAAAGAAAATAAATAAATGGCACGTTTGTTTTTCGCTCGCATTATGGATGAAAAAAAAAAAACAGAAGAAAAAGAAGGAAAGATAAAGAAGAGAAAAGGCATTGCGATTTCCAAAATATTATAATCAATCAATCCAACGTTTTACGATATATTATTTCTGTCAAAATGATTCTCGAAAATTTCCTATTGTTTTAATTGGAATAAATTTACATCAATGTTAAATAAACAGATATGTGGATCTATATATCGTAAATTTCTTCGATCTAATAAATAATTAATTATTTACAAATTAATCGGAGAAAGTATCATACATTTTCGTGATATACTTTTTTACAATTATAAAAGATTAGAAATAATTTTGATTATTACGAAACGATAGTCGATCCTTCTTATTTTATATTTTTTTCTTTTTTTTTTTTCTTGGTATATTTTTTTTTTATTTTATTTTATTTTATTTTATTTTATTTTATTTTATTTTATTTCATTCAAAGAATCGTCAAATCCGATTTGAGAGGAGAGGAGAGGAAGGGTGGATTGAGAATGGTGGAGAGTGGGGAGGTAATGGGGCGGGGGAAATTCTGAATAGGCGAGACGTAGAATGCGGTAGGATAGGGAGGGACGATGTTCTAGGGGATGGTCGTCGGGGGAGGGGGTAGACCATCGAAAGAGAACCTTTTTGACGAAGCACGTAGCTCCGGGCTCTGTGGATTTGATTCTACTCTCGAATGTCCGGTATAACTCGACTCAGAGGACATAAATTCGTAAACGTTCTTGTGCTAATCCTCGAAGGATTATTCGTAGGGCTCCAAATACGATGGGTTTTAACTCGTATGCTGACGCGAACGTTTCAAGGACGAACGACCACATATACGTACCTACCAACTTATCTATCTACCTACCTACCTACCTACTACTCCGCGAGAAACGATTTTATCGCGACATCAAATAATTATTAGATAAAACAAACCAATTTCGAAGTTTTCTTGTCGTCGTTCATTCCATTAAAGTTTCTTCTTATTAGAGAGAAAGAGAGAACAGAGAGAAGTGAGAGAAAGAGAGAGAGAGAGAGAGAGAGAGAGAGAGAGTAAGAGAAAGGCAGAGAACATTGTTTTGTTCGCGAATAATATCACCTCGTTCATTCGTAAAGATAATTAGTCTGATAAATTATTGCCAAATGATTCGAATGTTAGAATAGATAATCAGTTTTATGAGAAATTTAAATGATACCATAGAAATTCATTCATTCATTCATTCATTCATTCATTCATTCATTCATTCATTCATTCATTCATTATTTTATTCATTCAAAAATCGCGTCTTTACTTTCTTGTTATCGCATACTTAATATATAAAAAAAAAAATCTATCAAAGAAATTTATATTAATTCAAATAATTTCGTGTGTATATATGTAACACGAAATATTGCTCGTGTATATATGTAGATACGAAATTGAGATAGAGAGAGATAGATAGAGAGAGAGAGAGAGAGAGAGGGAAGAATATATATCCGATGGTTAGGTCAAAGTTAAGTGAAAATTGTACGTGTAACTATGTATTTAGGACAATTCCCTAGGGTGTAAAATAAGGGACAGTCGACTGATTAGTATCATATAGCAGTTAAGCAGGAGTAATGTTTAACGCACTAAACTAACCGTGACAGCGGAAACGCGTGTATAAAAATGCGACAACCACCAACGGTCACCATGCGCACGTCCCGTCGGTTACGTCGACCGCACCGCATTAAGCGACGTAGACGATTTCCATGCAAATAGCCAAATACACATTCGTGGAAGCCGATAGTACGAAAGGATAGTCCGTATTGAGCGAACGATTTTCTCTCTCTCTCTCTCTCTCTCTCTCTCTCTCTCTCTCTCTCTTTATCTATCTATCTATGTCTATATCCATATATATATATATATATATATATATATATATATATATATATATCTGCCTCTACCTAACTATTTTGAACGAATCCTGAACGAAGAGAAGGATTTTATGATTATTTGCCTTTATACTTATTTTCTCTCTCTCTCTCTCTCTTTCTCTCTCTCTCTCTCTTTCATTTTTTATTTTTCTATTTTTTTATTATCTCTTATCATCCACCATTTATAAAACAGACGAGAGATTTCCAAAAATCGTTCCTATGAAAATTCAAACGATCGACAATAGCCGAGACTGTTTACATATCGTTGCAACGAATCGATTAAAAAATTTTCTTTAAAAACGATTTCATATTATATAAATCTTTCAAATACAATGAATTCTGTCACGTTAAAAACTTTAGTGTAAATAATGCTCCTGGAATTTATATTATTAATATATAATTTGTTGTTATACAATTGCGATACAATTATTATTATTATTATTATTATTATTATTATTATTATTATTATTATTATTATTATTATTATTATTATTATTATATTACATCGTATTTTAATAGAATTACGATACAGTTACGATTAGAATTACGATAAATACGATTATTATTATTATTATTATTATTATTATTATTATTATTATTATTATTATTATTATTATTATTATTATATTACATCGTAATTTAATAGAATTACGATACAATTTGCATTTATACAGGAAAAAAAAAGAAAAACAATATCAATTACAATAATTAATATTATATCGAAATATCTGGAATAATATGAAATAACGAAGTATCCAATGTTATATGATATAAAATACTCTTTCCACCCTTCTTCCACATCTTCATCTTCTTCTTCTTCTTCTTCTTCCTCCTCTTCCTCTTTTATTTTTTTTCCCCGAGTAATTAAACGTCAGAAGAATCAAATACGATTCAATTCTCCAATTTCCAATGGTATCGAATTCTCTTACCCGTTGTAGGATTTGTTGAATGGAGAAAATGCATTCCCGAAAAATCAATTCGACATGACCGATCTTCTTTCCAACGATCGATGTAATACGAAACTCAATCCACTCTAATCGCAATTTCTTTTATAGCATTAAGATATCCTTCTCTCGTAAGATTTCCTGACATTTACAACATAATAACGGTCGATATTTCTTATAAAAAGAACGAATAAGTTAAATCTTAAAATGATATAATACCGTTTTAGAAATACGCATTATAAACATACACACACACACACACATATAAATATATATACATATATATATATATACAGACGCGCATGTGCATGTATAGAGAAATTTGTTCGTAACGCACAGCTGCGTCTCTCTCAAACAACGAGTTTGTCCCTTTGAGAGTTTGGTATAGTGCCAACCATAACTCCTATAAGTTCATATAATAGAGAATATATTTCTATCTGTCCATATGATGAATCATACCCGAAGGATGTGTACGTATATTCACTTGATGATTTAACTTTGAAATCCTTTCTCTTTCTCTCTCTCTCATTCTCTCTACCTCTCTATCTCTATCTTTATCTATCTATCTCTCTATCTCTTTCTTATGAAAGTGTAAGCAAACACGTTAGCATCGCGACATTACATAGAACAACTTGGTGCAACTGATTCCCAAGTGAATCCATTAAATTCGCTGACCGATCGTTTCTCACGAGTTCAACGAACGAGAGAGAGAGAGAGAGAGAGAGAGAGAGAGAGAGAGAAGGAGAAGAGAGGGAGAGGGAAAATTAGCTGAGAAATTATTTCATTTTTAATAACAATAAAAAGAAAAAAAATGGCAACGTGGCAATAATCGATTTGATTCAATAAAAGCCATAAGAATTTTCAATGTATTTCATATCTGCGTAAATATTGATAGATATTTTATTGAAAATTCTGAATATTACTTGTCGACGAAACCAATGGTATTATTATAAACGCTTATTAACACTAATGTAAATAATATTTATTTATTCGAAGATATAAAATATGTAGATAATATATATATATATATATATATATATATATATATATATATATATAAATGCGATATATTAATTATTAGCTCAAAGCCGATCGACATCGAAAACACGATTATTTGTTTGGTATATAGATATTATGTGAACTTTAGGAATATTATTAAAATCGGACAATCGTCACGGAGATTAAATAAAAACACGTTACACGAGCTTGCACTCGTTTGCGAATAAAATAATAATAATAATAATAATAAAAAAAAAAAAAAAAATAATAATAATAATAATAATAGTAATAATAATAATGATCGTCAGAGTTTTTCATTTGTTACGTACTATCGGATATACATACATACATATGTATATATACATATACATATATATATATATATATATATATATATATATATATATATATATATATATATAGATACGTACATACATATGTAATTCACGATATCGAGCGTACCAATTTAATGGCTCTTCATTAATCGGATTTTCCTCAACGACAAAGCCAAGCAATCCTTTTCCGTTTTTAGTCTCCTCGTGGTACTGCACGTGACTGAATTGACGAATGCGAGTGACATAAAAGCGATGAAATTTCTTTTCAATAGAAGATACTTCTCTAGATTTTCTCAATCGTTATAAAGATACTTATTAGGAAAGAAGTAGTAAGCTTTTTTTTTTCCTATCTTTTTTGATTCTTTTTCTTTCTCTTCTTCTTCTTCATCTTCTTCTTCTTCTTCTTCTTTTTTTTTTCTTTACGAAAAACATTTATGTTTTCTCGTACTTTTACGTTAATAAAATTTCATTAGCTTCTGATCAACGAAATGGTTGATTAATTAACTCTCATTATTATTATTATTATTATTATTATTATTATTATTATTGGATATCTATGTAGATATATTAAATTCTTATTGATCTCTCACTCATTATCCTTTCGTTGAGTCGTTTAATAATAAAAAAAAAAAAAAAAAAAAAAAAAGGAAAAAAAATAATATGTATATGTTCCCTGTAACATTTACGAACGAAAAGAAAAGAGAAAAGAAAATGATTCACTTTCGAAGTGGAAAAAAATAATAGGAGAAAAGAAAAAAAAAAGGAACAAAAAAAAATAGAAAAAAATAGAAAATATCAAAATCAAAATGACTAAATAAATAATTCACGCTAAAATATTTTACGTGTGTTCCACCGTATATACGTATCTCTGTTTACAAAATTCTAAACTTCCGACAATGGATTTAATGTCACATGAGAAATGACGCTTAAGGTACGTGCTGAAAACTTGAATAAATATTCCATTTTTGTTTAGTTTCGTTGTCTCGGTCAATAGGGACTGACGGTAGATATTGTCCATTGCATAAGGTCTCTAGAGTAGGAGATGTTGGGTAGATAGGGGAGAAGAGTTTTAGGGGGTGTTAAAATAAAGCCAACCTATAAGAGAAGGAGAGAGAGAGAGAGAGTGAGAGAGGATATATCCCGTTCTATGCTATCGTTATCTATACGTTTTGCATACGTTTCAGTAAGCTGGAACAAGTAATACGTAGATTTTCTTTTCTCAAGGGTATTCAAAAGTTAGCATAGTTATTATTGGTATAACTCATTTATTGTTAGCATCTTACAGTTCCTTTCTTGTTTTTCATCATAAATATGTATATATGTGTATCTGTGTATTTTACGAAATTACATAAATCACATAAACACGCACGCACGCACGTACAAAGAGAAAGAGAAAAAGAGATAAAGAGAGAGAGATAGAGAGAGAGAGAGAGAGAGAGAGAGGGAGAGAGAGAAAGAGAAAGAGAGAATTGTAATTTCTCAACAATAACGCAAAACGATCGCTATGCAAGATTTCAATCAAAATTAATAGAGAAATTATATTCGTTCTAACAAGATATAATACAAAATGGTTATTGTATAATTTCTAATTCAATAAATAATAACAATGGATAATGGTAAACAATAAACAGAATCGATTTATCCGAGATAATCGTTCTATTCAAAGATGAAAATAATTGAGAAATAGAATGCGGAGTAACGTAATGGAACAAGGAAAATAATATAGGTATATATTATTCATCGTTAGAAACGTTCGTTTTGTTACAACGTTATAGATTACAATGGGATATAACATTGTAGAAATATTAACGAACATCGTAATGCATGATACAACGAAATCTATCTGTAATTTGATTTTCAAATCGTTGAATCGTAACCGTAAACTCGTTGTTCGATAAACAAAAAAAATTAAGGATGAAATTAATAGAAACGAATATTTTCGTTGGAATTATTCAACACCCGTTACATCATGCCGATCTCCTTAATCTCTTTACTCTCATCTTAAAAAAAAAAAGAAAAAAAAAAGAAAAAAAAAAGAAATTTTCGATTCATTTTTCGATTCTTTTGTTGTCTTAATCATTTCAATTCGTCTATTCTTTAACTATCGTTAATAACTTCCCTTCCATCGACCATTTTTCTTTATTTATTATCGTGAAATTTATTATATAGAAAAAAAAAAGAAAAAACAAAAAGAAAAGAAAACATTATTACTATCAAGAGATCTTTCTTTTTCAGATATCTTTTTCTAAGTGAAATTAATAATTAACGAGAGAGAATTCTTTATAATTGATAAAAAGATAAAATTAAGATTGTAGATAATAAGTTACCTTTGACTTTTACAAAATCTATAGTCACTCGTATTCATGTACTAAAAGTCATCAAACAATCTTGTCTGTGATTTCAACTAGATTTCGTACGTATTTCAAACCATCACAAACTTTCAACTATCAAACGTAGAAAGATGAGAATTCGAGAATGGAAAATGTACATATCTATATTTTCTTCCATCAAAAATTTTCAAGTGAGATTAATCGTAAGTAAAAAGGGAATAAGAAAGTATAGCGATATTAATTGTATCTCTCTTTCTCTCTCTCTCTCTCTCTCTCTCTCTCTGTTTTTAGTTTGACTATGAATTTATATTATTTATATAATTTTAACTTAATTTTTGTAGAAACGAAATCGAACGAGCAAATATAAAGTAATTTTCGTTTTTATTTTTGTATTATTATATATTTTATTTTAATTAATTACAAATATTACATTAATATACAATATATAAAGATTTTAATAAAAAAAAAAAAAAAATATATATATATATATCGTAATATATCTTATATATGTCAATGAATATAAAATTTATATATAATTTAGAAATAAAAAATAAATAAAATCAAAAAAAAAAAATGAGAAAAAAGAAAAAAATTCAAACACAATTCGATTGATTTGAATTGGGCGCATAAAAATAATTCGTTAGTTCTTTTTTTTTTTTTGTCCGTACGTATTTGTTCCTTTCTTTTTCTATTTTCTTCCTTCTTTTCTATTCTTTCGTTCTTTCTTTTTCCTTTTTTTTTAAGAAGAAATGCGACATAAAACGGATAGCAAAAGACAGATTGATAAATCGAGAGAGTACAGAAATGGCAAGAGTAGTCTTCTCTCTCTCTCTCTCTCTCTCTCTCTCTCTCTCTCTCTCTCTCTCTCTCATATATATGCAACCTTTACTCCGTAAGATATATTATTTCTTCTACGACAATGTCAACCCTCTCTCGAATTTTATTCTTTTTTCCTTCTGTTTCTATCATTCCTCCTTTTCTCTTCGCACGATTTATTCGAAAAGGAGTAGGAAGAGGAACAAGAGAAGGAGGAGAAGGAGGAGAAGGAGGAGATGAAGGAGGAGTAGAAGGAGAAGGAGGAGGAGGAGGTGGAGGAGGAGGAGAAAGAAAGCTTACTAGGATAGCTCGTGCAGCTGCTGTGTCGGTTTCTTCGCTACGACAAAGAGAGAAACAGAGACAAAGAGAGAGAGAGAGAGAGAGAGAGAGAGAGAGAGAGAGAGAGAGAAAGAAAGATGAAGAGAGAGAGGGAGGAAAAACTTCTCAACCACCCCTAACCCCTTTTATTGAAAAATACGAGAAGAATCTTACGGAATACGTGGCGTAAAGCACGATCTTCTCATAGAAAATGGCTTGAAAATATCTCGGAAAGTCCCGATATCAAAGGGAAGACTTTTCACGGAAGAGTTTTCGATAGAAAGAGAAAGAGAAGGTAAATGCCAACGGCAGATAGTAGAGAGATCGTTAAAAGAACGAATGAACGAACGAATGAACGAATGAACGAACGAATGGACGAAAGAAAGAAAGGATAAAAACACACACACACACACACATATACATATCGACATTGAGAGAGAGAGAGAGAGAGAAGGGCACACATAGATAAGAAAGACGAGAAAAAGAAACTACGTCATCTCTTTGTACGTAGCGCAACGACGACGAAGTCGATAATTAAAGGATTTCGAGATGTGCCTCGGTTACGAATGTGAACCGTTTGGTGAAAGTCGAGGAGGGAAAAACAAAAAAAAAAAAACAAAAAAAGAAAAAAAGAGGAAAACCAAAAAGAAAAGGAAAATAACGAGGAAAAAAGGGTCGGAGAGGGGAGGGGGAGGAGGAGAGAGAGAGAAAAAAAGGAAGTACAAACGTCGCCGAATTAACTATTTTCTTTTTTTTCGTCTTTTTTCATTTCGACATAACTCTTCTTTCCTATTCTTTTTTTTCTTTCTAAACATTCCCTGAACAAATTGCTTGTCAATTACTATTTATCTCTCTCTCTCTCTCTCTCTCTCTCTCTCTCTCTTCGGATCACTGGAACATCCAGCATATACATAGTCATCCATCAAATGAACTCTTTTAACGAATTTAAAAGAATTTGATAAAGGAACTGATTTATTTACTTATATAAAACAATATCTTGAGGTCCCATCGTAATTAGAAATAAATTGCAAATCCCTTATCATGCGAATCCCTTTATCAATATCAGTTTCAGCGTGCACAGCACGTTCATAGATGGTTTGGTAAGCCTGTAAAACATTGATACTACATTCAACCGAAGTTAGTAAACATCCCAGGACCTTACCAACATAGTACTCCCACTGGTCATGTAATCTTTGAGGATATAGCAACTATGCAATTAATTCAATTGGTTCTTTGAATGGCATACCACGATAGTTAAAATATTCAAGAAAATGTACTATTAGGTAATTGCGAGATCCAGTACGACTTTTTGGAATTTATAATCATTTCAAAAAACTCATTAAAAAGGCACGCAAAATATGACTTCAGATTTATAATCGTCATCGATCGATAACATCATTATACCATCATCGTCCATAAAGGATTGCTCTCCGAACACAACTGGCACATCAGTTTACAATCCATGTTAACCAAATTGTCAATAATATTCGTAAATATAGATTCTGATAGTATTTCATGATTCTTTCGTTTGAATCGCCAATCGTTTAAATTTTTAATTGGAATGTTAATAAAATAATTTATACTTCGTTAAAATTCAATTCTGATCGCCTTTTAATTAGTCAAATTTTAGAAAGACAAATTTTGAAATCCATTATAATATTAATGATGTCACGTATAAATCATACTGAAACGTCGGCTTCAAATATAGAATAGTCTTGACGTGAATACTTTACAAATACCATTCCGCATAAAAATAAGAAACAAAAAGAAACAAAAAAACACGTAGATAATTATCCATTTAAACACATCATTCCTCCTTTCATTATTTTACACTTGTACGTTTGTGTATTTAAACACTATCTCTATTAAATAAACTCTTGAGTTAGAGATAACGTTTCCTAAACTATTATCGATAAAAAGGTATCGTTCAAACTTTATTGATCAAACTTTATTATCACTGATTAATCCAATATAGCTACGTGCGTAAGCTGCAATATTTGCAAACGAATATAACTCATTTCTAACTCCTTTCTATCATTGTTCAAGAATACTCACAGGATATCACTTTTTGTATTATCATTCCGGATGTGTCCTTATATAGGATAATCCAGGAGACGTTCTCTAATGTATCCCTCGGGATACGTTCTCAAAGAAAATGGATGCAAATTTCTTTTCTACCTTTAAATTTTCACATAATTTATTTAACGTCATATCATATATCTAATCTTTTACTTTTTTAAAAATTTGACTTTGAAAATTTTTATACCAAGTAGTTCCAAATAATATTTGATGTGATAAGAGATCTATGAGTTGTTTCAATTATGTAACTAGTTATCATTTTAAAATCATTATCATGCATAGCTTCGTAAACCTTTAAAGATAAGATAGACCTTGGAACTTCGTATCTTAAGGGGAAACCCTAATCCCGAAGGAAGCAAGATACTAACTTTTAGTTCCCATTCTTCCTGTATGTCCACAATATATGGATAGTGAAAATCTGTTATCACTTTACGTTCATCTAGAAACTCACTAATCACGGAAATTGTCATCTTTCAAGAAAATTTGATCCTTGATGTTTTCCTAGGAAAAAACGAATGTAAAATATTAGTGACGAAAAAAATGCTATCGAATTATTGGCATGTTACGAATTAAAAGAATTAAAAGAACAATTAGAATTAAAAGAAACATTGTATAACAATGATCGACGATTATTATCATATCATCGCATATTGATTTTGTGATGTATTTTAAAAAATTAAAAAAATCTTAATAAATTTTATTTACATTATATAAAAAGTATTAATAAAATCTATAAATAATGACAAGTCGAAGAGTACGAGTAGAAAACTTATGTATATTATTAAAGATAAATAGATTAATATAAAAAAAAACTTTGTAATGATTAATATAAAGGATTTTAAATGAAAATTATTACAAGGCTGTTGAAAAAATAAAAAAAAAAAAGGAACTGAAGAGGGAATAATATAAATTGATAATATATTACTGATATATTAAAGTTGATATGCAATAAAAGAGAAATTTGTGGAAATAATAAATAAATTTTTGAAGAATTATTGCCAGAGTGTACAGAAAATTGAAAAACATCTAATGATAATATCGATTATAAAAATAGTAAAAGGAAAAAAAAGCAAATGATTACAGATCGATTAATATGTTATCAAACTATTAGAAAATCTTAGAATTAATGATGAAGAAGTAAATAAAAGGGTATTTAGAACTTAATGGTATTATGTCGGAACGCCCAATCAGATTTTAAAAAATGATATTCGTGTGACGCGACAATTCGAACTGTTGTTAATAAATGGAAATTAGTAGTTAGCGAGGGAAAAATAATGGGAGTAATTTTTATGGATCTTAATTGAGCGTTTGAAACAGTAGATAGAAAAAGATTAATAGAAAAATTGTATCAATATGAAATTATAGGGAACGTTTTAGAATAGTTTAGATCATATCTAAATAATAGAACAGAGCAAATTCGTTTCGTCGATAGATGATCACAATTAATTAACATTGAGCTATAATGAAGTTTAATCAATCAAAAAACTCTCCTCTCTCTCTCTCTCTCTCTCCCTCTCTCTCTCTCTCTCTCTCTCTAATATCTTTTACAAATACGAGATATAAAATTTAAATATCTTTTATCAATCTTTATTACGCAAGTGTAATATCTTTATGAAATTAATTCTTTGTTTTTTTCATCGAAAAAATCACCAAAAAAAAAGATAACTAATCAAATAAGGAAAAATATTTTTTATTAATATTTCAAGATAAATAAATGAAATGGATCTTAATTGAGCGTTTGAAACAGTAGATAGAAAAAGATTGAATGGGATCGATATGAAAAAAAAAAAAAAAAAGAAATATGTCAAATATTGTTGACTCGTTCTTGATATCTGAAAAAAATAGTGCTACATCAAGTTCGACATGTCCTTGATTCGCATGCTTACGACGAAGCTCACGAGTTTAAAAAGTAGTAAAGTCATATTCTCGAAGCGTCGTCCCTTGCTTTTCTATATTCTGACAGTTACTCTGATAGCTTCCTATCTCGCATCGAGAACAGCGTATCTTATCCGAGAAAGAAGTTCGATACACGAGGAACGTTCAGAGGATAGAAATATAAAGAGAGAGAGGGTGGAAGATGAATAAAGAAAGAAAGAGAGGGTGGAAGATGAATAAAGAAAGAAAGAAAGAGAGAGAGAGGGAGAGAGAGAGAGGGGGGGGGAGGATAGAAGAGGGAATAGATTGTAAGCAGCGAAAGGGTTGCGTCAATACTTCGATTTTTCGAGATTCTAGTATGTCAAGTTGCGGTAAAATGTGACACGGGAAACTGATATGTGCTCTTTCCGATAAACATTTTGAATCGTGCGATGCACTAACGAAAAAAAGAGAGAGAGATAGAAAGATAACATCGACTAGAAATCCGATAATCTTTACCGGCATCCGTTGATATTCTGATAAAAGAAAAAAAAAAAAAAAAAAAAAAAAAAAAGGATAGACCACACCAGAGATACGATTATTAATTGGTATTATATGAAAGTAAAGTTCGATCGTTTTGTTAAAAAAAAAAAAAGAAACATCGATTTTCTTATCAAATTATTAATTGAATCTCATAACTCGTTTGCATCATATAGCTCTTGAATAAGCTTATTAATTGTATTCGTTCGAGACGTACGATCGATAAATAATTCTTATCCTTTTTGTTTTGTTATTGATTTTACTTGAGAAAAAACAAAAAGACAAAAAAAGAAAAAAAAAAAGAAAAATAGAAAAACATCCCTTCTTCAAAACGATTTCCTTGTTTTTTTTTAAGGAATATAAAAAAGATTCTTCAGAAATTCGATAAGGAGAAAAAAGAAAAAAAGAAAAAAGAAAGCAAGAAAAAAAGGGCTGTATGTATGAAAATCGATCGAAAGAATAATTACGCCTTGTTGGACTGACATAAAAAAAAAAAGAAAAAAAGAAAAAAGAAAAAAGACAAAAAAAGAACAAAAAGACGAGAACCAAGGTTGATTGACGTACTTGATCTTAATCAAAATAGATAAAAAGAAAAAAAAAAGAGAGAGAGAGAGAGAGAAGAAATAAACGAAAGATCGAATTTATCGTCCTACGGGCGATATCTCAAACAAATTCCTTAATCCTTTAGGGAAGGTATCACGCTTCGAGACTCGTTAAAGTCAAGGAAGGACATAGAATTTCAATAGACACGCGATGGCCAATACTAATAGTAGTAGAAGTAATAGTAGTAGTAATAGTAGTAGTAGTAGTAGTAGTAGTAGTAGTAATAATAGTAGTAGTAGTAGTAATAATAGTAGTAGTAGTAGTGGTAGTAGTAGTAGTAGTAATAATAGTAGTAGTACGTAGTGAATAAGAAAAAGATAGAAAGAGAAAGAAAGAGAGAGATAGAAAGAGAGAGGAGGAAGAAAGAGAGGAAAGAAATAAAGAAAAAGAGAGAGAGAGAGAGAGAAAAGAAATGAAAGTAAGAAAATAAACAAAAGAAAGTTATCCAACCTTAAGGATACCATCGTAAGACCCTATAAAGTAAGCAATGGCGGAGCTTTCCTATCTACGATAGTAAATCTTTCGGGTGGCTAGGCCATGAGACTTAAATTCTTTACTATCCTAAAACGGCATAGGGAGAGAGGACGAGGGTGGGAGGAAGGGAGGGAGAGTGGGCTGGTTTCCGGTTGGACGATTGAAGAAGCTGCAAAAAGGGAGTAAAGAGAAAAGTCGTGATTTCTCGTCACGTCTTGAAACTTCTCTCGTTCTCAGCTGAAAAATATTTTTAAGACGATGCCACTTTTAAACTCGGACATTGTGGAAGGATCGCGACAACCAAGAGAGAGTGAGAGAGAGAGAGAGAGAGAGGGAGAGAGAGAGAGATCTTCTCTCGTTTACTATTTTTCTTCATTTTCTTTTTTTTTCTTCCTTTTTTTTTCGTTTCATTTTTCACATTCTGTTTTCATATTCTTTTTACTTTTATTTGTTTTTTATTTTTTTTTTTTTTTTTATTTTTTCTTTTTCTTTTTTTTTTTTAATAAATATATCATCCCTTTTTCTCTACATTTTCTCTTCTATCCAGTTTCTTGTTCTTCACAACGACAACGCGTCCTTTTCGGACGTATATATGTATGTTGGTATATAACACTAGTTCAGTACGAACACCATCAGTAGCAGCAGTATCACCGTTATACGTCGTGCCGTTGAAATTTAAAGTCGTCTCATGAAAATATGGTCAGGTTGCAGAGAAGCAACGGCGAGTTTATATACTCGTTCTTCGAGTAGATATATATCATACGAAAGTACTGAAATATTATCAACAGAATTGCAACTGAAAATAATCTTTATAATACATATATATATATATATATATATATATATATATATATATATATATATATATATATTATATAGGTATAGAGTGATTTGTTAAGATCGTATTTTAAACTTTTATATTTTATCATTGTATTGTACAATCTCAAATTTTATTATAATATTGTATCATATTTATTGTTACAAGTTAAATAATTTTACGATAATCTACGTACAATGATATATCGTGTTTTCACAATTATATGAAAGACAATTTGCAAAAACAAACTTTATTATATGATAAAATTCATAATAAAAATGTAAATGAAGTTTATATTTAATGCCATTAATTGCGTGAAATAATTGTATGATATTGTAAAATTACTTTTGTCTCGTTACGAAGTAATCATTTTGAAAAAATGTTTCGTGTTACTCGAAATCAAAACGAAAAAAAAAAAAAAAAAAAAAAAACGGAAAAAAAGAAAAGAAAAGAAAAAGAAAAAAAAAATAACATAACATCGCGAGACAATAATCGACAATCGAGTTTACGTATTATATCATAATTATTCTGTATAATAATATTCCGTATTATTTTATATTAGAAATTTGAATAATTTAAAAAAAGAAAAAGAAAATAAAAAGAAAATAAAAAGATATTAAATAACTATTATAATTGACAAATAGATAGACGGCAACGATCCGTGCGTGCGATCGCGCTCGCGCGCGTGTGTGTGCGTGTGTGTGTGCATTTATTTTTTTTTCTTTTTTTTTTTTTCCTTTTTCAAAAGAATTCTCGATAATCAACGGAATTCATTTTCCAGGTCATTAGGTATGTTCGAGAAAGGAGAATCGATCTTTCCTTTTCGCGTTTCATCTACCTTTCGTGAACTTTCGGGATCGTCCCACGGCTATATCCACGATTTAAATAATTCATTCGAGCTTTCGAATAAAATAGCATTAATTAACTCCATTTCCGTTTTCTCTATTCAAACCCAAAGCTCGACTTAACTTCCAACGAGGAGAAGAACTATAGGAATATACTATGTATGTATGTATACGTTTCAATATATGAAATATTATCGAACGAAGAAGAAGAAGAAAAAGACAAAGAACAAGAACAAGAAGAAAAAGAAAAGAAAAAGAAAGGAAACATAATTATTTTTATGTATATATATATATATATATATATATATATCTTTAAAAAAAAAAAAAAAAGAAAAAAAAAGAAAAAGGAAGAAGGAAGGGAAAAACACTGAAGAGTATTTAATTTCTTTTTCTTTTTTCCTCTTCCTTTTTTTCTCTTTCCTATTTTCTCGTTCATGAAACCATTATAAAGATCCAAGTAAGTGTTGGTGCTCGTAAGATTCGTTGAGATCAAACGTGAAAGCAAGGGAAAAAGAGACAAAGACAGAGATATAGACAGAGATAGACAGATAGATAGATAGATAGAGAGAGAGAGAGAGAGAGAGAGAGAGAGAGAGAGAGAGAGATTGTGTGTGAGTGAGTAAGTAAAAAAGTGAGACTAAAGATGGTTTTAAAGACGAGGTTAAAGACAGCTTCGAGCCAAAGTAAGCTTCCTCGGTGACGACAGTGACGCGAACTCGACTTGCCAGAAAGTTACGAAGCGAGTGTCCCTTTTAAGTTAAGTCACTTGTTTATTCAACGAGGAATAGAGAGCTTTCGGGCGTCTCTCGAATCCTTACGATCGTCTGTCTCCTTTTTTTCCCCTCCTACCTTCCCTCTACTCCCTTGTTATCCTCCATTTTCTTTCTTTCACTTCTCCTATCCACCCCTCGTTTCCTTATTTTTCAATCACATTCATTTTTAACGACGGTGACATGAAATCGATATCGAGAAACGAGTTAAGCTTTTACTAGTGAAATAAAGAAATGAAAAATAAAGAGGGAGAGAGAGAGAGAGAGAGAGAGAGAGAGAGAGAGAGAGAGGTGGCGAAGAAAGATATGATAGGACATAATCAGGTGATATAAAGAAATTTTAATGTCATTGCGAATTAGGAGAGGGGGGAGGGGGAAATCACATCTTGTAAAGAATAATTCATATAAGAAATGAAATTTCGAGGATGACGATGAGGATGAAGTGAAGAGGTGTGGAAGGGAGAAAAAAGGAAAGGCATATAAAGGAGGGGATGGGTGTAGATAATGGGGTGGGATGATAGAAAGAAAGAAAGAAAGAAAGAAAGAAAGAAAGAACACAACGACAACGACGAGAGACTAAGGAAACTTTCATGGTGAAAGTTAATGGGCCACACGACTCCACGTAAATTGGTCTTCCACCTCTTTTCTTTCGATTAATTAATTAAGTGATTAATCAAATGAGAAAGTTCTCTTTACTAATTACAAAACGCTTTGCCCTAATTATGGGAGTAAAATGAGAGAAGAAAGAGAGGAAGACGAAGATGAAGAAGAAGGAAGAAGAAGGAAGAAGAAAGAAGAAGAAGAAGAAGAAGAAGAAGAAGAAAGAGAAGAAGGAAACGGTACAGGAGAACGGTAACGAAGTTCCACTCTATTCGACTCCTTTTCCATCCTCCCAATCCTCTCTCCCTCCAAACGCTCCCTCCCTCCCTCCCTCCCTCACTCCTTACCTTCTTTCCAACCTCTCTTCTTCTATTCTCGTGAAAAGCTTTGCTTTTGTAATTATTATAG
>NC_060963.1:4272500-4325000 GCF_910589235.1 Vespa crabro
TAAAATCAAGGATAATGTACAGCCTTAATTATGAACTCGTAAGGTCTTTAACATACGAACGAATGATGGTTAATAAAGTGTGTTAGAAAATTCTGATGTTTTCGAGAATAGCAGAAAATTTTCAAATCTATTATGTCATTAATTCTAAAATTTATCAGACAGATTTCACATATACTTAACAACGCGAATGTTCGTGGCTGATAATGCCGGAATGACGTTAACGCAACGGGAAAGCTTCGGGCAGTTCCTTGTTTCCTCTCGGTAGAGAAAGGATAGGAGGAGTTAGAAATATGGCACAAATTTTGACCAGGATTTGCAGCCTCACGAAAAACATCTGTCAGGTGAGAGGAGTTATGCGTCTAGTTAAAAAGAAAAAAAAAAAAAAAAAAGAAATACAAGAAAAAGGAAACAAAAAAATAATCAAAATAATAACAACAACAACAACAACTACTTGGACTACATAATCTACAGTGTTTATATATTTCTCATACTCACAATATATACGTATAGATATTTTATATGTTAATAAATTTTTATATGTGTTTAAACAGAATTTGGACGAGCTAATCTTTTTTGAAAAAAAATAAAGAATTAAGGTTAAATATTCAAAATAGAGATTTTTCATTTCTCTATGATAAAATCATAGTTGATTGTTTAATATTCACTATGTAATACGTAATTAATTAAATTCTTTTACGAATAATTTTCTTTTTTTTTTTTTTTTTTTAATTCATTGTTATTCGTTCTCACAAGAATCAATAGAATATTTTTGTCGTAAATATTATATAATTGTCACGATAATACATAGAAAAATATAACAATCAATTGCCTTTTTATATAAGAAATAAATTATAAACGATCGGCTATAACTTTAACACGAAATCAAAAATAATATATCCGTATTAGAATAAATATCCTATTTATCCTGTTTCTGAAGTAGATCCGATTTATTCTAGCCCGCCATCTTGTGTATTGATAAAAGGAAAGTTCAAATGCTCAGAGTGCAAAAGTCTGAGGCCGCAAACTGAGTCGAAAGCCATCTCGATGCGCTTAAAAGTGTTCGGTGGTGTTTCACGAGAGTCGACCGATGCAATAAAACTTTGGAAATCTCTTAAGGTGGTGGAGAGAGAGAGAAAGAGAGAAAGAGAGAGAGAGAGAGTGAGTGAGTGAGTGAGTGAGAGAGAGAAGGGGGTAGTAGAGAAAGGGGTAGGAGAGTAGTGGGCAGGGTGAGTTTCGAATACGGTGTTAGGTCCAATACCGCGGTACGAAGCTCTCATGAATATTTAATCTTTCCCTGCCCAACCTCACCCCACCCCTTATCCCAAACCCTCCCGATCTTTCACTCACCCCCTCCCCCCAACATCCCCGAGATAGTGCCGATCGAATGTTAATGGCGTGCGAAGAACCGTCTCGATGGCCGATACTTCTCAACGCTCGATACAAATAGTTTAAATATCTATCCTACCATCCGTACCTAGTTAAATGTATTTAACGGATCGAATGGGGAGGAGAGGTGGGGGAGGAAAGGGGACGGGAGGAAAAGAAAAAAGGAAATAAAAAAAGAGAAAATGAAAAAAATTTTAACCAAATTTATTTCTATCTCTGTCGTGTATAATTCTTCAGTACAACTTGAAATCGTTAATCGTATAAATTCCATTGAGAATTATCCTTCTTTTTTTTTTAATCCTTTTTTAGTTTTTATTTCTAATTTTTTTTTTCTTCTTTTTTTTCTTTTTTTTGTTTTTTTTTTTTTTTTTTTTAACAGCACAAATTTATTCAATTTAATTGAAGCAGTTCTTTCGTTACATTTCGATGTAATGTAGATTTGTAAATACGATTAATTTGTCAAAGAGAATTATGTATATATATATATATATATATGTAATGATAAAAAAATATATATACACATACACATACACGCACACATATATATATATAATTATTTTACAGATACTTACAGTACGTATCAGGTTTATACGTATACACGCGATTATTTTCCTAATAACTCTTCAAACATATAAAACATGTGAAAAAGAAAAAGAAAAAAAAAAAGAAAAGAAAGAAATGCTTTAGAAAGAGAACTATAATGCACTCTGATATAAACTCTAGGTATTATTATTCCCAGAATTATTCCATGGTATGCATCGTGCGCTTAACACGTTAAACGATCGAGCGACGTGTCCCGATGGTTCTTTCCCGATTAAAATGCATCGCGAGTTAGAAAGATAGAGCACGAATTCGCGTTTAAGAAAACAACTAGCGTAACGCGTGAAATGCTAACGAGCTTTTCCTTCAAAAGGGAAAGAGAGAAGCTGTTCCATTCTCGTGAAATAATAAACTTTCTCGCGTCTTTGGGTCTCTTTGATCATAAAAAAAAAAAAAAAGAAAAGAGAAAAAAAGAAAAAAAAAAAATTGACGAAACGTTCTCTCATCGTGCGAAAATGAAAAAAAAAAAAAAAAAAAGAAAAAAGAAAGAAAAACGCGACAGGGCGACGTACACTTTTTCATGGAAATCTACGTGAAGAAAAGACGACTAAGCTTTGATGAAGGACGATAAAAAAAGAAAAAAAAGAAAAAAGAATATCTCTTTTTAACACGCGACGATACTCTTCCAAGTGTCTCTTTTTCTTCCTTCATTCGATACTTTATAATATATAAATGGATTTATTAATAAAACGTAAAGAGAAATCAAAAGAAAAAAAAAAAAGAAAAAAAAAAAAAAAGAGAGAGAAGAAAGAATGAAAGGAAAAAAAAGAAATAAAAAGAAAAGAACAAAAAAAAAAGGAAAAGAAAAAAAAAATTACGAAACGTATGTAAAGAGTGGCGCGAAAGAATGCTGCCATTAATGTTCGAATGCCATATCGGATCGAGACATTGACGGAATAATAATTGCATACCTTTTATCGTTACATTTTATCTCTTACACTAACCCAGGCATGTATTATCAATGTGACATTCGTATTCTCGGAGAAGAGTTATCGTTGTTGATGAGAAAAAAGAGAGATAGATAGAGAAGGGTAGAAGAGAGAGGGTAAAAGGAAGGGAGGGAAGTAGATGAGTATTCGTGTCTCGATCGTGAAACAATTTCGAGTATCAGAATCGAAAGAACGAGAGAAAGAGAAAGAAAGAGAGAGAGAGAGGGGGGGGGGGAGGAGGGAGGGAGAAAGAAAAAGAGAGTATCGTTTACGCGGCGTATTTCTAACGACAAGATTGAGAAAGGGGGATGAAATGTTAGTTGGCGTTGAGGGGGAACGAGAGAAAAAGGGGTGCACGTTTTAGCATACGTATATACATATATAAATATATATATATATACACGTGTGTGTGTGTATTAAAAAAAAAAAAAAAAGGGGGAAAGAGAGAGAGAGAGAGAGAGTAGAAAGACGAGAGAGGAAAAAAGAAATGGAAAAAAAGAAAATAGAAAGAAGAAAAGAAAAAAGGATAGGAAAAGAAGAAAAGAGAAGTAAAAAAGAAAAAGAAGAAAGAGAAGTAGGAGGTGGAGAAGGAGTAAGATAGACGAAGGACATAGGAACTCGAGGGAATCGGAGAACATGGCAGGCACCGAGCGCTAACGTGATCTATGTGTTTTAATTCCGCGGTAAAGCCGTCCTTTATTTATTGGCTTTCGTTACAGGATATTGCTACAGACTTCGTCACGACGGCTCTTCTCTCTTTCCCTTTTCCTTTTTTTTTTTCTTCTCTCTCTCTTTCACTCTTTCCGTATCTCTTCTCTCTATCTCTCTCCTATCTTTTCCATCCTTTTTTTTTTTTTCATTTCTTGTTCGCTCGCGTACCACTCGTCCTTTTTTCTTTCGGTAACGGGCCAGCCCAACACGCGAAATTTGTCGCGCGTCCAATAAATTTGGCCCGTTGCGCATACGGATTAACTTGGGTAATACGATCGCTCGTGGCGAAGGCTGTCGTCATTTTTCCCACCCTCTTCACCTCCCAACTCCCCCCAACACCCTCGTCCTTCTCTCTCTCTCTCTCTCTCTCTCTCTCTCTCTCTCTCTTTATATCTCTCTTTTTATCTATCTCGAGAAAGAAATATCGGAGCGAACGCAATCGAATTTATGAGCGGGCTCCATCGTTTCTCGAATTTTTTGCAACGTTCCCTTGTCTTTCTCTTTTTTATCTTCTTTTATCTATCATCCATCTTTCTCTCTTTCTCTCTTTCTCTCTTTCTATCATTCTCCTCCCTTTCTCTTTCTATCTATATCATTTCAATTTTTCCTACGGTCCGAGTTTCATCGTTAGAGGGATGAAAGAAACTCCTCGAGCGGAAGGATTCAAAACGTATCGCCTGCACAAAGGAACGCGTTTTCTTTCCTAAAAATGTTCATGTTAGAAGAGAAAGAGAGAAAGAGAAAAAGAAAGAGAGAGAGAGAGAGAGAGAGAGAGAGAGAAAGAATCTCTTTGATTCTGAATAATTCATAGCAGCTACGATCGTTTTCTGGTACGCATGTATCAGATTTTCGGACGTTTCTGTCATCTCATTCTCTCTCTTTCTTTGTCTTTCTGTCTATCATTTTCTCTCTCTCTCTCTCTCTCTCTCTCACTCTCTCTCTTTCATTCATTCTTTCTTTCTTTCTTTTTGGAGAATAATTTATAAAAGGGATTAGAAAATCGTAACATAATGAATATCGGATATGTATAGCATTAAAATAGGCGTTCATGTTTTATTAGTAAACAGATGTGTTTTAAAGATTTAAATAACGTGATCCATATATATCTTGTTTTGTTAAGAATAATCTATAAAAAGGATTATAAAAATTTCGCAATGACGTTGGTATTCGAGTAAATATTTTTTAATGTCTGGATATTCAGATAAATTAATTAACAAAATTAAGAAATAATAGATTTAATTAACATAGACTTTACTTGATTACCTTTGTACGTCGGATAAGTCACTTATGTACTCACGTAAAGTAGAAGTATCGAAGGGTTGTAGTAGGGATAGAGAGGCACGAAGATAAACGAGAATTGTCGAACAGAAATCTTTGAGAAAATACAGACAATGTCAATGGGGCCTGAAGCCTTTAGCAAAGTGATTGTGGTGGGCCCCTAATCCTCCTTGGTTTATTATGCACGTAATAAAACTCATAAATGTATGTCAAGGAAAAACCCATCGGATCGGAGAACAGATTTTGGATTATAAATAAATATTTACAACTTAATCCTATGCTTCAATAATGTTCACTATATTGTTCATTAATTGTAAAAGTTCAATAATGATTATGAAATTTTTCGTATATGGCGGGCAAAAGTGGGAGACATAGTACCCCCAAATTTTTTTAATACGTGAAACGTTTGTAACGTTTCTTTTACATTTCTTTCTTGTTTTTAATAATAATAATAATAATAATAATAATAATAATAATAATAATAATAATAATAATAATAAGATTTGCTTTTGATCTTATATTATCGTATGGCAATTGAACTTGTTCGTATTTATAAAAATGTTTATGTACTACATACACACATACATACATATTATATATATATATATATATATATATATATTCTTTTTTTTTTCAGATAACCTAATCATACAGCTTTCTTCTTTTCTAATGGTAAATAGAATGGTAAAATGAAAATAGAGTATAAATTGTAAGAACGAGAAGAAAGATGTTGGTAAAGGAAGGTCCTTCGGAATGAAAACGTTTGAAGAATCGTATGACTCTCTCGAAAGCATCGAGGTATTACCTTCGGCAACGGAGTACGATTCAAAAGGCATCCGATAAAAGGGAACACGTAAATAGGGTGAAAGATATCAAAGAAACAACCAGAAGGAGAAGCTTTTGCCGACCTGGAAAACGCGTGGCACGCTTTCAAATGCGGTGACATGTTTACCACGTCGAATTCTTCGATCTTCTTACCTTCCTCTCTCTCTCTCTCTCTCTCTCTCTTTTTTTTTCTCTCTCTCTCTCTCTCTCTCTCTTTTTCTCTCTCTCTCTCTTTCTCTATCTGTATCTACTTTTTCTCTATTTTTAACAACGATTGCCAAGCTTTCGATATTCATAAAAATTTTCGATCGATCGACCTTAAAAGTTTTTCCTTTGACTCGTATCATTTTCAAAATAGAAAGAAAGAGAGAGAGAGAGAGAGAGAGAGAGAGAGAGAATGTTTCATTCGACAATTTAATAATTTTGTTTATATATTCTGCCATTTTGAAATATAAAAATACGAGCTTTATAATGGATAAATATATATTATGTATATATTTTTTTTTTAAGATACTTGATTATTTCATATCAATGTTCTTTTTTTATACATGTATAGTATATTTGTGTGTGTGTGTGTGTGTGTATGTATGTATATGTGTGTATGTATATATTATATAGTTTGAAATATACAGGTCGACTTAAGAAAAAGCTGAAGCTTCTTATAAAACATTGAATCAAGATCGCCTTCGCTCGTTTCCATCGAGGACGGCTTTTTTCCTTTTTAACGAATAAGAAAATATCTCTGAAACTTAAGAAATTAAATAGAATAAGAAAGAAATTCAATGATGAAAATCATTTTTCGACAATTTATTATATCATTCGACAATTACACCGTTGATATTTATCATAATAATGAATTAATCGATCCTCTTATAACTCAATTTATTCAATTATCTATAAATATTTATCTTGATGACGATATAATTCAAAGATAATATATATTATTCTGAAAAATGATATCATAGAAACTTATTAACACTTAATATTGATATTTTAAATCTCCCATACAATTAGACGTACTCACGTACGCATACAAAAAGCCGGAACAATTAATTCTTTCAAATATTTAACAATAATCGATAAATAATCTCGCATCTCATTTAATTCAATAATTTGTTATAGTTAAAATAAACATTTCATTATTATTACGAAATAAAAAAAAAAAAAAAAATTGATAGAAATCGATTTTATATTAATATTAATATTATATGTTTCAGAAATTCTGAACGATGAAAATATTTTTCTGATAAAATTCATTAAAAATTCAATTAATTTCGCTTCGTCATTTGCATTTTTTCTCGTCTTCGATTTATCTCGTCATCGATAGATAAATAAGTAGATAGATAAATAGATAGAATGAATATTGTAATGCAATGAAATATTATGTTCTAAAATAACGAAATATTTATAATAATGAATATATAATACATATCACAATAGTAGTAATATATTAGCTACCACGATTCGATTAATTATGTAGTAATATCTTTAGTATAAGAGAGAGAGAGAGAGAGAGAGAGAGAGAGAGAGAGAGAGAGAGAGAGAGATGGATGCATAGACGGATGAAGAAATGTTAGCGCGTAGTAATTCGTTTAATCACTTTGCCACGTTCAAACACCCGTTTCCCGGACTTCTCCGATACATAATTCAATGAATTCTATTGGTGAGAAGGAAGGAGAATGAGCTGCTAGATCGTATCCATGTTGGCTCTCGAGGCAGTACTATTTCGTGGAAAGAGAACTGATGCCGAGAGAGTGAGAATACTAACGTCATTATTATTTCGTGAGACTGCATTCAACGAGAAAGACACTAACCTGACACAATTTCCTTTAATTACAGTACTATAAATATATATGTATATATACAGAGACATATTGTATATATAAATTTGTATGTATATATACGAGAGACGTTAGCATAAAGATAAGATTATTCTTGTGTATCATGTCGTCTCTATATCTTCTTTTCTTTTCTCTTTTTTCGTAGATACTTCGTATTTGTATATTTTCTTCTTTTTTTGACGTCACTACGACGACGAAGACGACGACGACGCCGACGACGACGACGATAACGACGACGATATTTGACGTATACATATATGCCTAAGATTATTCGCAAAACTCTTGGATTCTTTAATCTTTGTCAAAGAAAGAAAAATAAAAAAAAAAGAAAAAAAAAGAAAGAAAAAAGAAAAAAAAAAAGAAAAGAGGAAAAATAGAAAGAAAGAAGACGACAAAAGAAAAGAAATTACGAAATTATTAAGAAAAATATCTTCCTGCGAAAACTTATGAAATGTAATGATAACAAATTACATGACAAATATAATGATTTGATGATTAATAGGTGTAACATTTTTCTGTTCGAATGATGATTATCACGATGCTAATTAAAGCTATCATTTTTTTAATTAAGCAAAAGAGTCGATCTTTTTAATTAGTAAAGTAGTAGATATTTATCGAAAAAAGAGGGACAGAAGAAAGAAGGAAAGAAAAAAATTCAGAAAGCGAAAAAAAGGGAGAGGAGTGAGAGAGGGAGGGAGAGATAGAAAGGAGGGGCTGGAAGTGGGGAAGAGAGTGAAGTGTAGCATTTAAAGGAGGCTATCCTCTTTTCCATGTCTATACTACTTCGCGCTTGAAAGGATACGCATTATATAAAGCTCCGAACGTCCCTACAACATCTTCGCAACCATACTAACTCACCCTCTTACCTCTTTTCTCTATCTCTCTCTCTCTCTCTCTCTCCGTCTCTTTCTTCGTCTCTCTTTCTCACTCTCTTTCACTCTCTCCGTCTCTTTCTTCGTCTCTCTTTCTCACTCTTTCACTCTCTTTGTCTGTCTCTCTCTCTCTCTCTCTCTCTCTCTTTCTCTCTCTTTCTACCTATCTCTCTCTATTTTTTTCTCTTTTTCTTTCTTCCTTTTTTTCTCTTCTTCTTACTTTTTTCTATTTTTTCCTTTTTTTTTCCTTTTTTGTCCTTTTTCTTCCTTGAAAATATGTACGAAGATAAGACGGAGGACGAAGTTCAGATCGTAAATCAGAAAACGGGCCAGTTAGTCATGATGCAGAGCTCCGAGGCTTCGCCTATGAACGTGATTTATGTGGTCAATGTATGTGGTCAATGTGTATATCTATGTGTATGTACACATATCGTGTATGTAATACACGTTACCACGAATAGGATGTTCTCTCGAGGCCACTTTCGAAATCGCTTTGAAAAGTAGTAAGAAACCGTCTATGCACAAACGATTATGTATTTACAGGAAAATTTATATATATTATATATTTATATAGATTTTTCTGTACACATACACACACACACGCGCGCGCGCGCGCACACATATATATGTATATATATACGGCGATTCAATTTTTCATAACAGAGTTATTCAAAGTATATACGTTAACTGTCTCACTCTATGTGAGTGCGTGCGTGCATGCGTATACGTGTGTGTGTGTGTGTGTGTATGTGTGTGTGTGTGTGTGTATGTATGTATGTATGTATGTATGTATGTATATACGTAGATAATATTATATATAAGAGAGAATTATTTAAGGGAAAACGGTATCGTTCGAAGTATTTTATATTAAAATTCTTAATTTTAAATAATTCGCCAATAAATAGATATGATAAAATATAGTCGAAAATATAAATGTATTTTTATAAAACATTAAATATGTCAAAAATATAATAGTGAATTATTAAATTATTATGATATATATTATAAATAAAACAATGAAAAATAACGAATAAATCATGAGGGATTTTTTTATTAAATTATTTATAACGTGTATCGAACCTGATTATATTCATAGATTTTATATTATATGTATATATATATATATATATATATATATATCATTTTATTGAAAAACAAATTTAATTGAATAAATTTTATTAAATTCTATTAGCACTCTCTAATTTCAAAATTTTATAAAAGTATTTTAACTCTCCATTTAAATTAAATTTCTTAATTTTAGGCAATTTATATTTCATTTCAGTTTTCAATTAAAGAACTATTGATATTCTAAATTGATATTGCTAATTTTATCATTAAATTACTTATCTTATATATATATATATACATAAGACCCACTCTCGGTACTATTTAATGAAATAACAACAAAAATAAATCAAAAAGGAGATAAATAATCTTTCTAAAAAAAAAAAAAAAATAGAAAAATGTCATGTACAATCTGAGATAAAAATTTCTAATCTCTTTTGTTTCGAGGATAACTTTTAACGAAAGATAAAAAAAAATTTATATATATATTGAGTTATAACCCTCAATTATAATACTAAGGCATATGAAATTATTTTTATCCCTTTTTTCGTTACTTTTCGAATTGAATCGTATCAAATCGAAGTCGTGTCTTCCACAATCGAGCGTTCTACATGAAAGGATGACGAGAACGTCGAAGAAAATGAAATTTTGCCGTAGAGAACGCAAGCTCCGAGTGAGCGAACGAGCGCTAAAGAAAATCGTAATGGAATTGCATTATCGAACGATTTAAAAGCTCGAAAGAAAGGGCGCTTGCTAGGATATGAAGTAGGCAGAGCGAATCGGATATTCCATATTTTACTCCGTCGAACTGTTCTCGGAAAGTAAGTAAGTACTTAGGTACGCCCATCGATATTCCACCATGAGTGATTTCCATGTTATACTTTCTTCGTGAAGTATTATATTATACTTACGGAGTGTGACAAAAAATCCGAAGGAAAAGAAAAAGAAAAAAAAGAAAAAGAAATAAAGAAAAATAAATAAAAAAAAAAAAAAAAAAAAAAAAAAAAACAGGAGAAAAAAGAAGGAGAAAAAAAATGCAAAGAAAAAAAGAAGAGAAAACCGAATAGTTTTCTGAATTGATGATAGAATTAGAATAAATCAAAGATCCAACGAATAAAGAATAAAAAACAAAAATTAAAACAAGGAAGAAGAAGAAGAAGAAGAAGAAGAAGAAGAAGAAGAATCATCCAGTATCAATCGTCTTATCAGGAATTTAATTAACATTCGAAAAACAAATAATACGATGCAACGATGAAATACGTTTTTTCCTTTTTTCCTTTCTTTCTTTTCTTTCCTTTTTTTTTTCTTCTTTTTTCCCTTCTTTCTTTCTTTTTTTTTTTTTTTTTTTGTAGAAAAGCGAAAATAATTTTCCATTCATTATTATTATAAAATCGATAAACGAATTAATTAAGTTTTCCTTTAAAAGAATATGTCGATTACGATAAATTAAGAAAACGTCGATACTCTTATAGAAAATAAGCTTATTCAAATAATCGATACGGGTAATTAAGTACTGCATAGATCAATACATGTGTCTCTCTCTCTCTCCCTCCCTATACATATATATATATATACATATAAACATACATACACATAGACATATACGCAAACGCACACACGCATATATATATATATAAAATCAATAAAGAAAATATAGAGAATAAGTTTATCTTAGAAAGGAATACATATATATATACGTTTCATATAGAACATTATCAAAATCGAGATTCAGTATAATGATCCATAGATCTTAGAGAATATGAAATAATAGGAAAATGTCAGTTTTCTTGGAAAATGCTTGTTCAAATACTCGGTACATGTAATTAGTACTCCATAATCTTCTCTCTCTCTTTCTCTCTCTCTCTCTCTCTCTCTCTCTCTCTCTCTCTCTCTCTCTCTTACAAACACAAACATACACATACACACACACACACATATACAAGAGAAAGAGAACTTTGAGGGAAGCTCGCGATTTCGCAATTTACTTTCAACTCGTCTCGTTACTCATAAACGCGTAACACGCGATACTCGTTAACGTCTCGGTACGATCGCGATATGAAATCGCCTTACGGAAGCTTGCGAAAGCCTGAGAAAAGCGTGACTACGACGTGGAAGGATCTACGTTGCGGAGCTAAGGAGATTAACGAAAATCTTAATCATCCGAGAGACGGCTACGTATTTCCGTCCGCGGTAAGGATTCTTACTCTCTCGTTCTTTCTCTCTCTCTCTCTCTCTCTATATATATATATATATATATATATATATATATATATCCATTTCTATCTCTCTCTTTCTCATTAACCATCCCGAAGGAACCGCCTTGTGACATCGTCGAAAACGTAAGGCACGATTACCAGTAAGGATATCCACGGATGAGAAGAGAAGAGGAGCGTCCTTGACAGGACGATTGCTAAGAACGCTAATGAAGCGTACCATTTACATTTTCTATCCTCGTTCAACTCTTGACTATACTACTTTAAGATGTCGTCTCTAAGAAATTTTCATCCTAACTTCTGATCAGTTCTAAAACCGTGAGTGAACTTCTTCAATGACTGTTTGCGGTTTTTGCAAGTTTAAATATAGAGTTAGAGATTCGAAAATCCGATAGAGTTAGTTGTTAATTTGTTTAAGTGGATTATTAGAAATTAGAAGGAGACCGTTCGTAGTAATATGTAAAAGAATTTTTACATATTCCCATTTGAGATAATTAATATTAGACGTTTTAATAATTATTATATGTATAATTCTTTTTGTTTCTTTCCTTTTGTTTAATAATTTTTAATCTTTTTCATACACTTATGTAATATTATTAGGAATTATTTTTTTGATTAAGAAACTTATTAATTATTAGAGATTGATCGATGTTATAGTAAAATTAAAAAATTCCATATATATATATATATATATATATATATATCTACGTTCGATTAGAATGAGAATAATAGAATATTTAGTATTAAATATTTAAATATTTAAATATTTAAATATTTAATATTAAATATAATATCGTATAACAATCATCTAATAAATAATATCAAAATTTTCTTAAACATCCTAACTCATTCCATAAAATATCATTAAAGGTAATATTTTAATATTATTAATCTCTTAAATTACATCGTAGACATTCAATCGTATTATTTCACGGGATATATATTTTTCTTCGTCGTAGAATTCGAAGAAAACAGATGTTAAAGAAAAATACAATACAGATTATTCTTTTGACCGATGAACCATAGGTAAGTACTTGAAACGGATCATTGAAGAATCCTGGATGAAATGGTCAAGAAGAATCGATAGCTCGATTACGAGCAGACATCACGTAGCGGGTAAGCTTCTAAAATTCCAACAATTCGTTTCCTTCGAACATTTTCGCGGCGATAAAGTGGACCAGCGGAATGCTCACGTACTATCGTTAAATAAGAACCTTTAACAAAGACAGACTTGTAAAAAAAAGGAGAAAGAGAAAGAGAGAAAAAAAAAGAAAGAGAGAAAGAGAGAGAGAGAAAGAAAAATAGAGAGAGAGAGAGAGAGAGAGAGAGAGAGAGAGAGAGTAAAAGCTTTTTCCTAGCAATCACTCATCCACGGTGTTGAATTTCTTCGAGACGTTAAATGTGAGAGAAAGAGAAAGAGAGAGAGAGAGAGAGAGAGAGAGAGAACTGTTAGCAGATATAATTACATACGCGTAGATCTTAACAAGAAGCTCAGGATAATTACGAAAGAAATGAAGCTTTGAGGGTTTGTAACCCCGGTGCAAGATGATTTTTATTGTACGAAGAAAATTAACAAGGAAGGATAGAAGCCAGCTTTGATGTTAGAACCCGCTTAACTTTCTGATAACATTGAAGCGCGAAACGATCAAAGAAATGAGAAAGGAAGAGAGAAGTGAAGTAGAAAGAAAAAAAGAAAAAATAAAACAAAAGAAACAAAACGAAACGAAAAGTAGGAACGAAAGAAAGAGAGATAGATAGATAGAGATATATATATATATATATATATATATATATATATATATATATATAGAGAGAGAGAGAGAGAGAGAGAGAAAAGAAAAAAAAGATTCGAAAGAGGTCTTTAAATATCGATTGATTGAAAAAAAAAAAAAGAAAAGAAAGGAAAGGAAAGAAAAGAAATTCGCGAAGGGGATCGGAAAATCTGGCAAATCTCGAAACGTTCTAAACAAAGAGATAAAAGGAGGGTGGACGGTTAGGTCCGTATTCAATTTCGTGGAAACTAATGGAGTATGTCTGGGAAGTAATCAGAGAGGAAGAAATCTATTTTCGCCGAGAGCTCACTTCGTTTTCTCCCTAAAGTCGGCCTGGCATCCAAATGAAATGCAAATACGGTGCTACTTCAAAAACGTCTCGTTCTATCGTTATATATACACACACATATATATATATATATATATATATATATATATCTTTCTCTCTCTCTCTCTCTTTGCTTTCCTATCTCTCTTACTTCTTGAAATCAGGAATGTATAGAATAAGTTTCGACAAAACGTTCGTCTCATTTGCCAGACGCATAACAAGTGGAAAATTCTACTGTCTCATCCCTTCCATGAGCATTTTCTTCGCTGTTTGTCGCCAGTACGTTCAACCACTCTTAAGCTTCACTCGTCTACTCTCACACTCATTTTATCTATCTAGCTATCTATCTATCTATCTATCTATCTATCTATCTATCTATATATATATATATATCTTTCTCTCTCTATCTATATCTTTCTTTCTCACACTTGCAGTAGCAGCTTTCATAGAATGAAAGAGAGAGAGAGAAAGAGAAAGAGGGAGGGAGGAAGAGAGGAAAGCAGAAATAGAAAGAGAGAGAGAGAGAGAGAGAGAGAGAGAGAGAGAGAAGAAGAGATAGATAGGGTGCTAGGTACGTAGATCGATACCGAACTATTCCCAGAAATTCACCATCAGCGTGTTCGCGGCGCTCGAGGGAATACTAATCAAGTTTTCAGGTGGTTCGTATTGAGGGCGCGCACCAACATCGGGTGTGGGATTAATTCCAAGTCCAATTAATAACTACGGAATCCCACTTAACAATGTCAGGATTCCAATACTACCAACTTTCGTCTTTGTTCAATGTACGGAAGATCCCCTACCTTGTTCGTGTATCTTTCCTAAAACGTTAACCTCGCATCTCTAACGATTTAACGTTAAACGACTCGTTAACGTCGACGACTTGGTAAAATCTCGGTGATACTTTTCATTCTGCGATCTATCTCTGTCTCTCTATACGATCTATTTCAATTTCTCTTTCTCTCTCTCCCTCTCTGTCTCTCTATCTCTCTGTCTCTCACTGTCTCTTTCACACACTTGTTTACCCGTTCGCATCGATAATTATCCAAAGCTCAGCTCGATACACGAGTGAAACGCGATTAACGTGTAAATCGGGAGTCAAGGCATCGTTCCGGATCGTTTCGAGTACATAATTAACTTGAAAATGAGCAACGCTGTTACAGAATTTCAATGGGAGCTCGTCTTCTTCCTCTTTCACTCTTTCTGTCTCTCTCTCTCCCTCTCTCTCTCCCTCTCTCATTTTGACATTAATTAACATTCACGCGCCAGAAATATTTTCCTCTATAACGAATGATAATAATCGTTAAAAATTCGATACACGCTCATATCGAACTTGGCTGATTCGTTGATTAATTTCCAGAGATCCCTTACTCATATATTCTGAACCAGTAAAACCAACTCACTCTCTTTCTCTTTCTCTCTCTCTCCCTCTCTATCTATCTCTCTATCTCTCTATCTCTCTATCTCATTCTATCTTTCTGTCTGTCTGTTAGTCTGTCTGTCTATCTATATATCTATCTCTCTTTTTTTGCCCCCTCTCTCCCACATCGCAAAAACGTTTTAATGAACGCGCCGAGATTAAACGAGCAGAGAAAATGGAAACGAAAATGTCTATTAAATTCATTGCGGACACACGTTGCTACGACGGTTCTCGGTAGTTCAGCATTCTCGATCATTATTATTAAGTTCGTGAGATATTGGCTAACTTGTACAATTAATGTACTCTACCTACTATATATATATATATATATATATATATATATATATATATATATATAAATTTCTTGAGAGTGAAGTTGATCTTTCTTCTTAAATCTTTGAACGTTCGAAAAATATTTTACACCTCTTCCCACCCCCACACACTCAAGAAAAAAAGAAAAGAAAAAAATAAAAAAAGACGAATATTACATTCTAATACACATTAATATAATATTTTCAAAGAATATAAAAATAGAGAGAGAGAGAGAGAGAGAGAGAGAGAGAGAGAGAGAGATAATGTTATCAATAAAAATTGATTACAATTACGTCTATAACTTCGTGAAGAATTCGATCATATAAAAAAATGTTAATAGCAAATGCAATAAATTTTCTAGGAGAAAAGAAAAAAGAAAAAGAAAGAGAGAAAAGAAAAAGGAAAAAAGAAAAGAAAAAGACATCGTAAACAATCTCGATTGTGTATAATCATATTTAATAACAATTGAAAATATTTCGAACTTCGTAAAAGTGATAAAATCATAAATTATTCTGACATACGATGTTTTACGTTTTCATCGAATGGAAAGAAGCGAAAATCAAGAGTTTTGCGTGTAACTTCAACGGCACACCAAGTAATACCTTAGCGTAAATGTACTTGTCTTGCTTATTGCCGACCGTAATTAGCGGACGGAACGAACGTGGCTGGCATTAAAAACATTTCCGTGACCGAATCTCTCTCTCTTTCTCTCTCTCTCTCTCTCTCTCTCTCGCTCTGGTTCTCATTCTCTTTCGATGCTGAGGGTTGGAGAGTGAGGAAAGGGTGGTACAGTAGGTGAGGGTGGTGGAGTTAGGGTGATAGGAGGAGCGTAATAAAGCTTCTCGCACACATTCCACTTGAATTCTTTTCACACGCAGCCAACGAACACGTAGAAACGTATTTCTCTATGTTTATGTGATACATACCTACATATACGTTTATGTATATATGTACATAGGCGTAGACGTACCTACATAACGTACATACATACATACGTACATACATACGTATAAACGCGTTGAAACGTGCTCGGTATTAAAAAAGGTGCGATGCGTGCTCACGCGAAAAGTTCATTACGTAACCGCTACTGTGTCCAAGCTGCATGATCGAGGCTGATACTACTACCCATTTTTTTATCACTCCCTCTCTCTCCCTCTCTTTCTCTCTCTCTCTCTCTCTCTCTCTCTCTCATTCCATCTTTTGTTCTCCCTTCTGCCCTCTCTTTCTCTATTTCGCCTCTTTTTTGGTCCCCTTTTTTTTTTTTCTTTCCCTACCTTTTCTTTCCTTTTCTTTCTTCTCCTTTTTTTTCCTTTTTTATTTTTTTTTTTCTTTCCTTTTCTTTTCTTTTCTTTCCTTTTTTTTAACAGCAACTACCCGAGGTACCCACACGATATAGCGACATAATTCTCTTTTAATCCTTTCTAGTGAAACGTTCCTTTTCGTTTTGTAAGAGATCCTTTATAAATTACAGACGAATATCGAGTCATGATTTATTCGTTACTAATCACTCGACGATCTCTTTCGTTTTTCGATTATTTACGTTATATCATGTTTATTTTTACATACATACATACATATATATATATATATATATATATATATATATATATTTTATTTTATATTTCGATTTATTCTGTTAGAGATTTATAAACACACACACACACACACACACTCAGATATATATACATACATATTTTGATATATATAGAGATAATATAGTACAAATATATATATTTATATATATATATATATATATATATATATATATATATGTGTGTGTGTGTGTGTGTGTGTGTATTATGTATGTATGTATGTATGTATGTATGTATGTATGTATGTAATAGGAACACGTTGCTTTATCACGAACAAATTGTTAAATTTAAAATGAAAGCAAAATTGGTTTTCCTCCGCAAGACGAATTCAGATTCCAACAATGACGTGAAACCGGTAGAGATGATAGACGTTTTACATAGGTTGAAGTTCACCAGTTACGTTGAAGTCTTGTTGGACGAATTAGGTCGGCATACTAGAGATAGAGATAGAGATAGATAGATAGAGAGAGAGAGAAAGAGAGAGAGAGAGAGAGAGAGTGCATATCCAAGATTTAATTTGTTGATGCTACATAATGTAACATATTTTGGAAGGGACTTCATATAGTCCCGCGAGTTCTACGTATCTACGTATATATCTATGTATTACAACACCAAAATTACGTTTCGTTGGTTAGGAACTCACGAAACTTCTTGGGATAACGTCAAGAGAAGGAAACTAGACAATCTCTTCTCTTCTCATCTCTTCTCTTTTCTTCCTTTTGTTTTCTCTCTCTCTATCTCTCTCTCTCTCCCTCTTTCTCTCTATCTATCTATCTCTATCTCTATCTATCTATCTCCATCTCCGAGAAAAAAATAAATAAATACAACGTAAAACATTTTTGTCGAAATCATAAGAATATTTGAAAACAATTAACATTGTTACATTTTGTCGACTGTAACGAAAATTTGAAAACGTTTGAGAGAAATGATACCTACTCGTATTTATATAATAATAATAATAATAATAATGATAAAGTGTACAAAAGAATTAACTTCCTATAACGATTTGTCATTTTTGAAATAATATACTCATACATACGTACAAACATACATACATACATACATACATACATACATACACACACACACACATATTATTTTATTGTATAGAGAATAAAATTATTTGGTACGCATTTGTTAAATAGTAATATTAATTTAACACGATATAAAGTATTTTACTATGAAATATAAAAATTTATATTACGTTTTTGTAATGTATTACACTCAAATGACGCTTTATTAAAACTTAGAAATTTTTAATAAACGATGCTGTTAAACATTTTTATAAGAAAAACAGACACAAAACATTAACATAACAATTAATATCATTTTTTATAATTAACAAACAGTGATGTGTTGTTATTAATTTTAATTTGTTTTCATTTGTTATAATAAAACCCAACGATAATATATAGCTATATAATATACAAAGTAATATATACTTATTAATATTAAATATACTTACCTATAAATAATACTATAAAATGTATATACGTACGTATGATATAAAAGATAATATAGTAATTACAGACGGTAATATAATATTATATTAAGTAACCATATAAGTTTTACGTCAAAATAGAGGAGAGAGAGAGAGAGAGAGAGAGAGAGAAAGAAGAGAAAAAAAATTGAAAAGTAAGGAAAAAAAAGAAGAAGAAGGAAAATTGAGTTAGAGAGGGTAAAATTTTACTCGATTTTCGTTGGTGAATCAAGATTGTACGAGAGAGAAAGAGATCCTGTCTGTCAGTTACCAAGAACAACGCAAACTCGAGTGATTCTCTTTTCTCTATTCGCCATGAAAGAACGACAGAAGAGAAAAGAAAAGAAAAGAAAGGGAAAAAGAAAAAAAGAAAAAAAAAGAAAGGAAGGAAAGAGAGAGAAAGAGAAAAGAGAGAGAGAGAGAGAAAAGAAGAAGAGAAAGAAGACGAAGACGAAGATGAAGACGAAGACGAAGAAAGGAAAAAGAAAAAAAACGTGCGAGAATTTTCAAATACGAGGTCGAATCTAGATGCGGGTGCATACGCAATGCGGATTGTCGGTATAAGTCTGGGAATCTTTCTCTTTAAAGCCTGGAGGCGGTAAACCCGAGTAAAAGAGTAGTACCTAGTAGTAGATAGTCAGGAAGGGGTTGAAGTTAAGGGGTTGAAACGGGTAGGACTAGTAGGACGAAGAGGAGACTACTAAGTCTCCCTCTTCGGACTCTTACTCTCTCTCTCTCTCTCTCTCTCTCTCTCTCCCTTTTCCCGAACCCCTGCCCCCATCTCCTTCTTTCTATCTTTTCGCGTGCCTTCCACGACCAGCTCATTTATCAACCTGCCTTCCATTAATATCCGACAAAATACTAGAGGGGCGCGCGACATCCCATAGAAGTCATGCTCATCCGCCAGGCACTTCCTATGTGAAATAACACGTACATGTCGTCGTGCACGTATCAACCCCACTATTCCCCCCTCGCCATTACACCCTCTATAGAATCTAAAACATAGAAGAATGTAACGCCATTTCTATCCTCGTTTTTTTTCTCTTTTTTCTTTTCTTCTCCTCCCACTCTCTCTCTCTCTCTCTCTCTCTCCTTCCCACCCTCACCTCCCCTTAAATCCTTAAAGCTATACAATCTTTCATTTTTCTATTTTCTTATGATTTCGACGAATTATACTTTACGTCGCGTCGATTAACATTATCGCGCGCATATCGTTATTTATTCCTCCAGAAATTTTATCGATAATTTCGAAGTATAATTAGCCTTAGTTCTCTCGGTTTTTTCTTTTTTTTTTTTTTTCTTCTTTTTTCATTTTTATGAGATGAGAGAAAAAAGAATATTTTCAAGTTTTATCTCTCTCTCTCTCTCTCTCTCTCTTTCTCTCTCTCTCTCTTTCTCTCTCTCTCTCTCTTTATCTATCTATCTATCTCCTTTATATATATATATATATAAGCTAATTTAATTAATTATACTTAGGATTCCTCTTTCCATTCTTACAAATAACATAAAAACAACTCTTTTCCTTCCCGAGTTGCAGTAAAATAGCTTTAGGTCGATTCTTCCTAATGTCATTTTTAAAGGAAGTCTATTTTTACAGCGTACAAAACAAGGATCTCGTTGATCCGAACACACCCTAGGAAATGAGACTGCAAAAATAGTCGCGAAGAACGAAAAAGTCACTCGCCTGGAACTCCCCTTTCGAGTTATTTTCACAGTCTTTCATTGAACTTTCGCTCGACGTTTTTTTCTTTTCTTTTTATATTTTTTCTCTCTCTCTCTCTCTCTCTCTCTCATTCTCTTTCTCTCGTTTCTTTTTCTCCATCTTCAAAAACTCTTTTTCCACCCTTCTGCAACATTTTACAAGCAAGCTTTCGAAATACATATAAGTCTGCGAAGATTTAAAATTTCGTGTTCTGGGGTAATCACGCGTCCATCATTGTATGATTCATCCCTGCAACCTCTTTCGCGTATTTCAAAGACAAACGAGAAATAATATATAATTTTTCTTCAGAGATATGAAAATGTTAGATGATTTGTTTTTTGAATTTTCTTTCGAAACAACAAATAAATTTGTTCACGATTCATAATTGAAATAATAAAATCCAATCGAATATTTCCCTTTTTTTTTTCTATTTTCTTCTTTTTTTTCCTCCTTCGTAATAATCACTCGTTCGCGTGATGGATAAATAAAAAATCAATTCGGTAATATTTTCATTATAATCGACCTTTCTCGACGCTTCGATATTTTATCATCGGCAAATAATTTACAATTATTACGTTCTTTTTTTATTTCTTTTTTTAATTCTTTTTTTTTCTTTTCGTTTTTTGTTTTTGTAACAATTACTCATTCACGTACAAGTAAATAAATGAAAAATTCATTTCAATCATATTTCGAGCGTACGCAACTTTCGACATTATCAGCGAATACTTAATAATCATTATCTTTTGTCTTTCCCTTTTTTCTTTTCTTTTCTTTTCTTTTTTTTTTTTTTTGCAATAATTACTCATTTGTGTTCAAACGTATAAATAAAAATTAAAGTTAATGAAATTTAAAATACGGTTTTAAAATGAATGCATATACCTTAGTCACTCATCGATATTCTCAAGTAATTAAAGTTTTCTCTCTTTAGCGTCGTTTTATTTACTTGCTAATCGACGAGCTAACTTTCAACCTCGTTTTAATACAAGCTTATCCGTACCTTTTAATGCGATAATTAATCTTGGATCACTTCGACGTATATCGCGTTTGACCGTCATCCTATCCTTTTACTTCTTGCCTTCTCCTCTCTTTTAAAAATTGCATTAAGGTTTTGCACGTAATTCGAGCTAGACGGTCTAACGATATGACGGGCACTTTATTGTCCGAAGAATTTCATATCTTCTTCCTGATGACACCAGAGAAAAAGAACATTAGATATTATCCGATATATAAGTGACATAACTACAATACATATATATATATATATATATATATATATATATATAAAAATAGAATATATTTCTTATATTAAATATAATAATAAATTGTAGATATATTATATATAAGGAGTAAACGCATTATTATTATTATAAATTATGATAAACAATGAAAATAATAATAATAATAATAATTTACTTTGTTTATATGTATTATTTAATGATATTAAAATTTATTTCTATTCGGCCATAAACTAGCCAATATTTTTAAAGATTTTTCTTTTTTTATTTCTTTTATTATATCTTTCTCTCTTTCTTTCTTTCTTGTTTTTCTTTTTTTCTTTTCTTTTTTTTTTTTGTTATTTTCATTTATTACATCTTAAACCGCTTTCGCTCTACTTTCTCGTATCTTCCATTTTATCTAAGATCGCAAATATTCGAAAACTTTACGATTCTCTCCAAGGACAAAGAAATCTCTGCGACTATAAATTTTTTTTTTTTTTCATTCTTTCTATAATACATGATCTTTGACTTATAATCTTTCATGTGAAAAAAGAAAAAAAAAAAGCAAAACGAAAATAAAACAATAGAAAACACCATTGCAGGTTAAAATTTTGTTCACGATAAATAAAGCAGAAAAAAAGGTAAATTCTCAAAATGCATTAATCCTTCGTATTGTCTGTACGGATTAAGAAAGGAATATAATACTTAAGTCCTTTTTTGTTCCTTTTTATTTCCTATTTATTTATTTATATATGTATACATATATATATATATATATATATATATATATATATATATATATATATATACATACGAGAAAAGCAACTTTGCTTCCCGATTATGAAAGATTAAAACGTATTTTTGTTTTCATAAAATTAGTATGGAACATCAGTGCCAACTATTTTGTCGTGACGATAAACTAAGTATAAGATTATATTAAACCGTCGACGATAGTAACGAAAAACGATATATATATATAATATATAATATGATGATTTATCTTTACTCAATGAATTTCGACCTACCGTTATAAAACTTTCATAAAATTTTTCTGGATTGACAAAAAATATAAACATTGTGATTAAATATCAGATCACATTGGTTTCAAATGGTTTAATCGAAAAATAAATAAATAAATAAATATATATATATATATCAGAAAGAAATTTGAGTTCGTCCTATTAATCGATATAGAATTACATTAAGCTATCTGCCATTTCAACAAATCAAATTTGCATTCCTTCAAACGAAATAATTGAAACGTACATATAGTTGAAACGAAATTAATATAAATATATTAGAAATTAATATAAATAAATTATTTATAATAGAATGTATAAAAAGCATTGACGTAAACGTTCGAAATGTTTTTTTTTTATTTTCTATTTTTTCTCTTTTTCTTTTTTTTTTTTTCATTCACGATATTTCAATCGTATTATACATTAAGCGTGGTTCATATTATTTAAACATGTAAATCCTATAAGATCTTATTTTAACAACATCCTAATCTGGGAATACGAAAAATGATCTAAAATCTTTTCTTGATCCTGTACCCTTCCAATCACAGAGTACATATATACATATAATCTCTTGATGCTATGCATGATACTTAATATAGTGATTATGTATTATACCGTACTATATTTATCCTGCTTTCTTCGATACTCTTTTATAAATTCTATCATTTATCGTCGATAAAAGTGACGATCAAAAATACGTAATATCTTATACGTTAACAATTTTCTAACCTTGTTCTAATCCGATACGATGAATACACGTAGTATTAAATATTCATTAATTTTCATGACGATTATGATATATTTCGATTACGTCGATACTGTTACGACTAATATTGACATATTGGAGAGTAAAACGGATGATAATATTGAAATTGGTCCTATACCAATGACAGAACAAATTATGCAACATAATATAAGTATAGTTGATATACCGGACGTTGACGACGATGTTACCCTGTCTCCTGAACCAAACTGGGACGCGAAGGAAGTTATAAAGGACGTTGCGTACTTCATTCGAGCTCATAAGTTTCAGGTAGCGTCTCCTATAAGCTATTTCGTTTAAGTCGCTTTTATGGAAAGACGTCACGAAAGGTAAGTACTACAACTTTGCCTTGTATTCAAACCACTCGAAATTGTTAATTAGAGAAGGACTCGTGAAAGTTGAAACGAACTTTACTCGTAGATACTCTACTACTGCTATACTTACTACTTTCCTTTACAATTCTTCGTAATTTAAAACGTCTTGAGAAAGATTCCCTCTTTGACATATATATCTAAATCATTTTGATAAACATCAAAATCGTTTAAGCTTAAATGTAATATTAAATAATTTCATTTAATTAATGTAACATTGATGAAATCTATATGTAATAATTTTGATTATACTCGTGAAAACCTTTCTCTTTTTTTCTTGGTACATAATTATAATGGAAAAATAATCATTTCTAATTTGATATAACAATTATTGCAAATATAAATCATGTATTATATATAACTATATTTATATCTATCTATCTATATATGTGTATATATATATATATATATATATATATATATATATATATATATATATATGTATACATAAAGATAGATGTATGTGTGTATATATAATATACAAAGATTCGATAAATTAATTTCATTAATACATCAATTCTAGATAGCAATTTCTAAATGTAATAGTTCAAAAAGATTCGAACTCGATTTTCCTGTAAAATTATGAGAAAGATTTCAAAAGAAAAAAAAAAGAAAAAAAAATAGAACTGTATTTTTTGTTTTTTTTTTTCTTCATTTCTTTCTTTCTTTTCTTTTTGTAAACTACATCGATCAAATTACTAGGAGTTATCACTTTCCATATTTTTCTATTTTTTTCTTTCCTTTTTTTTTTTTTTGATCTTTTTCTCTCTCCTTTTTTTTTGTTTCTTTTTCCCTTTTTCTTCGTTTGAAGGATTATGATCGACGTTATTACAAGAGCATCGAGGAAGTTCGCAGTCATTTGTATGAGGAATTTCCGAATCCAACATTGAGATCCGTACACTGGGAGGTACGCAAACACTGTCAGGCGAGCTTTGTCGAGTGTTTGAAATATCTCGGAAGGATCATTAAGCTCACTGGCCTGAGGCGCGAAGACGACACCGTCACGGTCATGAAAGAGCAGAAGTGGAGTCTGGCAAACAATACCGAGCAGATTCTCAACGTTCAAAGGGACTGCGTGGAGGCCCAGAGGCAGGACAATCTAACCATGCGTCCCTTTCAAGGCCCAATCGGCAAGTTACGAGAAAACTTTTTCCTTTTACTGACGAGAGTTTTGCCAATTCATCGGATTCCCATTATCCAAAAGGGAATATTATATATATATATATACATATAATATCTTGTTACGAATAATCGGGATCGTTTTGTGTTATAAATAAAATTCGACTTTTATCCGTAAAAAAAATGCGAGAAAAGAAAAAAAAAAAGAAAAGAGAAAGAATTCGATATAAAATGCAATACTCGAAGACTTTCGTTCATTCTGTTCATTGATTAATTTTAATTAGAAAATCAAGATATGGATTATATTAATAAATCAGACTTAATTATGAAGGATAAATGAAAAGTTTCGGAACAATTGTAAAAAATTTACGATTAGTCTTTTTTCGAGACTTCTTTTTTTTTGGGGGGGCGAACTTCTTTTTTTGCATTCTTTACATCCCACTAGAAATAGTTTGACCTATTCAATGTATATATTGTACATTTACATATGTGCGCAATCAAAGGAACAAAATATTTTGTTCTCTTTTTCGTCGCGTTCATTCAAATTTTGTCTTCTAGCTTTGAATATAAAAAAAAAAAAAAGAAAGAAAGAAAAAAATAACAAAATAAAATCAAGAACTAGATTGATCTTTCGTTCCATTTCCTAGAACGTTTCCAATGGCGTACCAGCGTCAGTTATTACATGTGTTGGTACACAATGATGGGTGTTCAAGAACTGGCCAACTTTGGCGAATCCTGCGACAATTTCGCCAACTGTCTCGACGAATATGGTCCAAGTAATAAGGATCCAAGGGCCGACGATGCAAAACCTTTCGCTTGCGCTCTCTACAGTTTCTGTCCAGATCACTGTTGCCCCATGAAGCACATCTGGCACATGAGAGATTGTTTCCAGTCGAATCAGAATCCTTGCTACGATGTAAACTTTCCAGGTACATTGAGAATCAAACAAATATTCTTTCATTTCTTTCTTTCTTCTTCTGTCTCTATCTCATTTTCTTTTTCATTTATTAATAATAGACAAGTGTATGAATTAAATCGATTAAATATATACAAGTCTATCATATCGTACAAAACAACGAGGAGATAGACGAAGAATCTGACGATCTTATGAATGATGGGAAAAAAAAACAAAAAAAAAAAAAAACAATCACATTAACCCCCTTTAATTTCTTCCCCCCTTTTTTTTATTTCTCCTGTTGTCATTAAACGTTAAAATGATAATTTATCCGTGAGTTAATTCCTTTTGCGACAATATCTCGTTCGACAAACTCACTTTTCGTTCATCTTTCTTAAGGATTGGATTTCTTTTCTTTTCTTTTTTTTTTTTTTTTGTAAATTCATATTTAAACATAAAGAGAAGAAAGAAAGAAAGAAAAGATCCATTCTATTGCCTAGTTTCAAAATGATTAAATTGATGTTGATTTATTTTTTTTCTTTTTTTTTTTATTTTCTTTTTTTACAGGACACAGAGAGTGCCTGTTGGATCGTGAAAAAAATCGTGATTTCTTTTCCCTTAAAACGAATCGAATAAACGTTAGCTGCGAGTGCCCGGAAACGGGTTACGAGTGGTCTTCGAGATTTGGTCTATGCGTCGACGTAAACGAATGTACCCGTGGGATTCACAATTGCACGTACGAGAACGGCGAGAGCTGCATTAATCTGCCCGGTCATTTCGACTGCATCTGCCGGTACGGTTACGTGTACAGCTTGAACAAGGGCCATTGCGTTCTGAGCATGACGATCAAAAATGCATTAAGAGTCGAAACGATCGAACCAACTGTCACGAAGAGAAGTATTCTCGATAGGATCGTCGACGTCATTGGTCCACCCTCTTTTTCTAACCCCACCACTTTGATCATTCCTAAGTTACGATTTAATACAATCCTTTCTTTGTCCCTTACTTTAACGATATTTACGTATCTTTTTTCTTGTTTGTTCTTCGAACATGTGCACTGATCTATCTCTATAGGATAGATTTATTTCTATAATTTTTCCATTTTTTTTTCTCTCTACTTCTTTTTTTCTTCTTTTTTTTTTTTCTTTTTTCATCAGATACTCCTTTAAGCTAATCCTTCGTTCGTTTTTTTTTTTATCCTTTTTCTTTTTATTTTTTCGATTAGATCATAAAACTAATTGCAGTACTCGTAATCGTCTCGTAAAAGATTAAAATTCAAAGTAATTAATATATTTTTAAATCATTTCAGAAATTTCGAACGTTCTAAAAACTTTTGAATCACCACTGTGTATATAGAATACGACGATTACAAATTTAACAAATGTTGTTTTTTTTTTTCCTTTTGTTTTTTTTTCTACAACTCTATAAACTTACAACAAAAGTAATCAAATCGTTCATCGAGGGAAAACGAGATTAAATATGTAAAGTAAATATGTAAAAAAAGAAAAACAAAGAAAAAAAAATTATATATATATATATATATATATATATTTGCAAACCATTTGCAAATCATAAATTATAAATATATTCATGTATTATGATAATATAAATCAATATCAATACGAACGATTATTATTCGTTCAAATAATGGAATTGAAAATATTTTTAGAATGTTTCATCTAAAATATTCACAGCCACAATAACCAACGATAACTTTCTACCTATTGTATTTCGAAATTTGTTCCTTTTTTTTTTTTTTTTTTTCATAGTTCCTTTTTTAATTTCCTCGATCTATGCAACCTATTATTTTTCGAAACAAGAGCAATGTCGAAAAGTAATCTACATATAGAAAATATACGTGGTATAGAAAATTTTTGATATGGTAACTAGTAAACGCGAACCATTATCGATGAGCACGACCATACGATAGATATATGTATCATATTGTTTTTATAAATAATATAGATGGTATATTTGTTTACTGATATAAAAGAGAAAGTTTGGTGATTTATGGGTGAGAAAAAGAACAAAAGAAACCGAAAAAAAAAAAGAACAAAAAATAAATAACTGAATCAAATGAGCACATATTTTGTAATATACATAATGATGAATTATATAATACATTTTTCCATAATCATTTAGATATTAGCCTAAGTCGTTCAAGTAATATCAGCTTAAGGATTTCAAATCGGCTTTATGTATGTATATATCTATGTATATATAGACATGTACATTTCGTAATTCGTAATAACAGAAAATTACAATCGAATATATGCATACGTTTGAGCTCGTACGTGCGTTTGTAAATATGTTCACTCCATATATTTTTTCTGTCTATTCTTTTTTTTGTTTTTCTTACTTTCCTTCTTCTTCTTTTTTTTTTTTTTTTTTTTGTCATTTTGTTGACCCTATTACGTATTCACACGTTATCCAACGTATTAGTTAATCTAATCCAATTAGAAAACATCATATAAGGAACTCTCATATGCAATACGTTACTTTGATAATTAAAGTTTCTCGATCAACGTAAGCTAACTTGTATAAAGTTTAACGATCGACGTGCCTCAATAGATGATTACATATATTAACGATAACGAATCGTCAAAAAGTTTTATATCTTAAGTATATCATAATTAGAAGCATAACTCACCGATCTTTCGTTATTGTAGATACACTACTTAAGTTAGACTTTTCGAAACTCAAGAGTCTTACCGAGTATTAAATCGAGAAGCAGCAACAAGTAGCTCGTCAGTAATACTATAGAAGTATAGAATATCGTTCTGCAATATTCGACGGTCGTTGATCCTTCAAGTTTTTACTGTTTTACACTTTCACTCGACGAACGTAACTTTACCCAGGGAGATATGCAATATTGAAATAGAAGGAAAGAGGAAAAAAATTAGAAAAAAAAAAAAAAAAAAAAAAAAATAGAAAAAGATATGTAAAGGAAAACTTTTAGATTTTTTTTCTTTTTTTTTCTTCTAATTTTTCTCTTTTTTTATATGTGTACACGCGCAATATGTAACATCATTATGTTACATACTTATGATTTTTCTTCTCCCTTTGTCTTCTTTATTTTTTCCTTCTTTCTTTCTTTTTTTCTGCTTTTTTTTTTTTATTACCTTTGTCCTGGTATTACAAGTGCGTAAAAAATCTAATTTAAAATGCATAAGACGAGAAAAAGTATAGTAGTAATAAAGTGAAATAATTATCACACTTGTTACCACTAGTAGTAGTTTGCACTACTCTAATATGTATTACTAGTAAAATTTGCAAAAATAAACGCAAAGAGGTAATTAAAAAAGATTCATTACTGCAGGAAAATGTTCATTTTGTTAACAATACAATTTTGTTAACATACTACTATATCAACTTTTTCTATTGTTGTCCTCTCTCTCTCTCTCTCTATATATATATATATACATACATACATACATATATATATATATATATATATATATATAAATACATACAAATATACAAGCACGTATGTATATACGTACGTATGTATGTATGTATTTTGAAATATACTCGAAAAATTCGTTAATGAAAATACACCATAAATATACAATAGTATTTACGATTACGATAGTATGTACCGTTTGAATGAAAGAAAATGAAAAAAAAAAATAATTCCAAACCATAAATATTTTTCTATCTTTGAAATATCAATGTATATAAAAAGTATGCTAACGATCGTTAGAGCGCTTACTTCACTAGAAGTAAAAAAATCTTTGTACTTTTTTTTAAAAAGCAAACCAACGCCGGCTATTTAACCAACGTTCAAGCCTTATATTATCTTAATAAATTTGCATAATAGCTTATGCACATTTCAATCATTTGCGCTTTTATGTAATAAGAACACGATCATTATTATTATCTATACATATTCATATACAACTATCTCTATGTATATTTGTTTACGAATAAAAAGTTTCATTATAATTTTTAATAATTTATCTAGAATATAATAAAATAATTTTCATAATGATAATTTATTTTTTTAGTTACCGCAGTTATATTTCAAATATCAAAGCACCTTACGTTAATATTGTTTTCTTACGTTATATTTATCTTCGTTTAATTAGATTATACGTACGTATATCTCGATTAGAAATTTGCATTAAAGGAATCGTTGATATAATCTAATGCACAAGAAATTTATAAAAATAAAAAATAAAATAAAATAGTAGCTGATCCTTATGATCATGAAATAAAAATCAAAGTGAGATATAAGAAAAAATTACGTTCCCCTTTTGTCTGATACAATTCTCTTGAATTGTATCAGACAAAATAAAAATAATAAGTAGATGACGCTAACGAGAAAGTGTATTAAGAAGATAAATCTGGAAAAAAATAAAAAAAAAAAAAAAAAGAAAGAAAGAAAGAAGAAAAAGAAGAAAAAAGACTCCATTTAGAAATTAGAAATTACAATACGATACATCTAATAGAATCATCGTTAATATCAAAGAGTAAGTTTGTTTTAAGAAAATAAGTAAATCTATTAAAAAAAAAAAAAAAAAAAAAAAAAGAAAAAAAAACCTTTTCATTTGGATATTAGAAATTATAATAAGAAACGAATGTGAAATTTTTATAATGCCATAGTAGAGAATTTTACAGAACGATGGTATAATAACGAGATAAAAGAAAAAAAAAAAAAGAAAAAAAAAAGAAATGAAAATAAAAATGATTAGTAGTTTCAACGAGGAAGTGTATAAAGAAAAGAAAGGAAAAAAAAAAAGAAAAGAGAAAAGAAAAAAGAAAACATGAAAATCTGTAAATAAAAGACATTTCTCCTCTGTATTTAGAGATTAGAAATTAGTGTATAATGTAGACAAAAAATTGATTAGTGGCGTGGTGGAAAATTACAGTACAATGCATGACCTCTCTCTTTTTCCTTCAGAATAGGTCGAGTATCACGAGTTTAAAAGAGAAACAAGGCCGGAAAAGACTTTCTCAGAACGATTACGAACGATGGATAAAATCATATATACATAGGTATATCATTAGAGAGTTCGAAAGTTGATTACTATACACGCGTTGCTGTACTCGTCAGTCAACGAACATGACTCTACGCGAGTGGTACGCGAATCGTGAAATACTGTTAACCGGTGTGACCAGTGAATTAGGCCGAAATCTTCTCGAGAAAATATTACGTACATTTCCGGACGTCAAAGTTAATCTTATTGTGCGAAAGAGAAATAATCTTACAAAGGATGATCGAGTTAAGAAGATCTTCGAATCACCTGGGTACATTTAAAAATAACCAAATTCTTTTCGTCAAAGATCCGTCAAAGATATTTCTAAAGGAAAATTTTATAGAGACATAGAATTCCTTTAAACGAAAAAAAAAAAAAAGAAAGAGAAAAAAAAAAAAAAAAAGAAAGGAAAGATATTTCATTCCGCGAAATATAAAATGATATTATATACTTGTGTACAAATATCTGAATAAATTGAAAATACATTATACGTAGATTTTATACGTAGATTATATCGTTGTCTCTTTTGTAAAGAATTTATTTTTTTTTTTTTTCTTTTTTTCAAATCTACGCATACGCATCAACGTATATATATCTATGTATAAGTATTTGTACTTATGTATATCTATGAGTATACTTATACACATATACTTATATAAACATATATACACATATATACATATACACATACATTCATACATACATGCATATATATATATATGAATACGTACTGACATTTGCGATAAGCATAATTCCGGTTGTAAGAAAATAAGTCCTTTCAATATTGATCGTTTATTTGCACGTACGTACGAACGATGATAACGAAAACAATGCAACGAACGCTCGACGTTGAAGTTCCATTGTTTTCCCGTTCTTTCGCATCTTCATACGTTATGGCTTCATTCTTTTTTTCATTCGTATGAGAGTCACATGTATTTTCTCTCTCTCTCTCTCTCTCTCTCTCTCTCTCTCTCTCTCTCTCTCTCTCTCTTTCTCTCTATCACACACACACACACACACACACACACACACACACACACACACACACACACATACACACACCCTCATTCTTCCTCGCACATACAATCGATTCGTTTCTCGATATCGAATATGGAAATAAACGTGTAAATATTTGTCTGTCTGTACTGTACTATGTCCAGCCTTCTTTCATCCCTATCTCATCCACCTCCTCCCTCTCCTCACTCTTACTCACCCCTTTCCTTTTTGCAGTTCATCGCTATCTCCTTCTCCTTCCTCACCAACCCCTCTTATACATATTCTAAAGCATGAGGGAAAAAAAAAGAGAAAAAAAAAAAAGAAAGTAAAAAGAAAGGATTTAATTTTCGCGCTCGTTTATTTTGCACAACGTGGAGAAACTCGTGGCCATTTTTCATAATTTTTGACAGGAGAAAATCGATCTCCGATGTTCCGCGAAACGTGCAAACGATCTATCTATTTCTATCGCAATAGAAGAGAAGGAAATTCTCTCGTAACGTTGACAGATTTTTTTTTCTATCTTGTTTCTTGTTTATTTCCTTTTTAACCGGCTTCGACCTCTCTTGACCCCGCCCACACCTCCCCACCCCTCTCCGCCCCCCTAATCCATTTGACCCCTTACTTTCTTTACACTGTTTCCAGAGTCACGTCATTGAACGTGCTAGGGAAAAAAGGAGAGAGATAAAAGTACTAACGCGAGAAGCTGATTGTTCGTTTAGTTCGCTGAACGATGGAAGGGAGAAAAAGGACAAAAAGGAAAAGAAAAAGAGAAGAAAAGAAAAAAGCAAAAAGAAAAAAAATAACCACCAATTCGTTCACCCATTTACTCATAAACGATCAACGCGATAAAATTGTAACTTCGAAGTCCCATACGTATGCATTATGCAATACGTATTCCGATGTTTATTATTTTTTTATCTCTCTTTTTTCTTCTTCTTCTTCTTCTTCTTCTTCTTCTTCTTCTTCTTCTTTTTTCATATTTTTTAATTTTCATTTCATTTCTCTCGCCATAAAAATTAATTGCCCGTTCAGGATCGAGGATTAATGTTTTCTAAATTTGTTAAATTAAATTGTAAATTTATGTTACAAATTGTTTACATCACATAACTCTTCCTGTACGAATTGAATTCATTCTTTTTTTTTGTTTTTTTTTTTGTTTTTTTTTTGTTTTTTTTTTTTTCTTTTAATTTTCTTCCTTCCTCACAAAATTATTAATTAATTCTTCATTTATTCTTCATATATCCGAAGATTAATGTTTCCTAAATTTAAGTTATGCTATATATTTTAAATTACACCCTGTATCATTCTTTCGATCGTAATTAAAATTCTTTTGTTTTCATTTTTTCTTTTCTTCCTTCTTGTTGGCATAAAATCATATCCGAAAGATTAATGCGTTTTGTTGAATTTAAGTTTATATTACAAATTTTTTACATCATAACTATACATATATATATATATATATATATATATATATATATATATAATTTATTTGCCATAATTAAAATTCTTTTTTTCCCTTTCCTCCATATACCCGAAGATTAATGTTTTCTAAATTTAATTTAGATACCAGCTACGAACTTTACATGTTATAAATTCTTCCTTTTTTGTTTTTTTTTCTCTTTTTATTTTTCATTTCTTTTTTCTTTTCTCTCCCTTTTTTTAATTACAAATGATTGAAAGACCCTTTCGCGCTCGAGTACGAATATATGGGGGGTGGGGAGGGAGAGGCGAGAAAAGAAGAAGGAAAGAAACAAATAAAAAAAGAAAAAATAAAAATTGAAATAAATTATCATATACTTATCGTTAATAAGAGAACTATATAATCTCGCATACTAATCGTCTGATAGCTGATTCATCATTATCATTATCGTTCGAATGACATGTCAATGATAAATAATCATTATTTTGTAACGAGGGAAAAAAAAAGTAAAAAAAGAAAAGTAGAAAAGAAAAGCCTTTAGACGTTCACAAATGTGTTGGAAGAATTAATGGAAAGGAGTAGAAGTATATTTGGATGCCACTTGGAATCGAAACAGGCACGAAGATCTATACAACCCTCCAATCACCCACACACACACAAATTATATTGCTATATTGCGCATATGTATATGTATATGTACGTGATCGTTCATCGTAACAAGCCAGGTGGAATCGTGAAACACGTGAAGCGAAACTCACTGCTCTACTAAACACACCCGGAAGCATTCTCTCTCTCTCTCTCTCTCTCTCTCTCTCTCTCTCTCTCTCTTGCTCTCACTAATCTCAGATTTATTTTCATTAACACGTTCACGTTCTCGCACTTTGAGATAATTATGAACTGCTTTCTCGCCTGAATTTCGTCCTTTTCCTCGTTTTCCTCAATGCCTTTTTACACTTTATTTATTTATTCATTCATTCATTCATTTATTCATTTATTCATTTATTCATTTATTTATTTATTTATTTACTTATTTATTTATTTATTTATTTATTTATTTATTTACTTACTTATTTATTTATTTATTTATTTATTTATTTATTTATTTATTTATTTATTTATTTATTTTCTTTACTTCTTCTTCTTTCGTTTCCATTTGCTTTGTTTCTCTTTCGTTTAATTTTTTACATATCTTATAGAATAGATATATCCATTTTCAATATTTTATTCAATATAAAAGGATTACCAAGTATATTTCTATATTTAATTTAACGTATAATACATATTGCAGACATAAATGGCGCGTTATGAGATTTCGTTTTTAATTCGATTAGAATTACTATTATTAATGTTTTATCTTTCAAATCTTATTTTATAAGAAAGAAAAAATATCAGAATGAATGGACGATAATTGTGATATTTCGCTGGGATTATTACGAAATTAAAAGAAAAAAAAGAAAAAAAAAAAAAAACCAAACCGGAAGATAATTTGCTTGAAGTTAGAATCAATTTAAATATTTAAGGCTGTTCATTATCTCTGGTTTTATAATGATGATTTAAACCATCACAAAAAACAACCATAATTCTTCATCGATTTTAATGAACAAGGTATTATTTTAAGGACGAAGATTTAATCTAGAATGCATCTTTTTCGAATTTTTAAAAAAGCTTTATTTTTTTTTAGAAAAATTGTATTAAATAATAATACTTTTTCGAGAATAGTTTATGTACAAATAAAAGCCTTTTTCAAAAATTCGATGGCGTAAACCCTGTTTTCGACATTTTTCGTGAAGAAAATGTTTTGTATTGTGGCAACCCACGAAATTTGCGATAAAAGAGAAAAAGCTCGTACCCCCACTACTGATTTTCATATACACGTTTGAATCGTGTAGATACGATAGACGCATGGTAGGGACAGCGTTACTCGCTTATATTTGTAGTTCAAATTTTGTTCATACCTGTCATTGAAGTTACATACGCTTTGAGAGGTAGTGAATAGCTTGAACTACATACTTTCATCGAACCAATATTTATATATTTTTTTATTTTCAATAATTTATTAACATATACATATATATATATACACACATATTGCTTTTACAAATAATTTAACTATTTTTTAAAATAGGTAGTGAAGAATGAAGGCTTTAAAAATTGTAATGTTACGAAATTGTAATGTTAGAAAATTTATTTCACGTAATCAGTACGTATAAAATAGATATGTTAAATAAAGAATAAAAGAAATGTATGATTAGCACTATTAAATTTAGATTTGTTGGAAATAATGATCTATTCAATTAATATGCTTTAATAATTATTTTAATAATAAATATATTTTTAGTTCATCAGAAACATCTAAGTATGTAACAAATAGTATAAAACCGATTGGATCTACTGTAGATTCGAAAAAAGTAGAATTTTCTGCAAAATTAAACAACAAATGGTGAGATCGGAATGGTTATTTAGCTCTTCTTCATATTATGAATAATATTAGAGTAAAGTTTATACAAGATGGTTTAGCTAAAGCAGGCTTTATCAAAGATGATACAAATTTACCTTTAGAAGGAATAAAGATTGTGGATATTGGTTGTGGTGGAGGAATACTATCTGAACCATTAGCTAAATTAGGAGCAGAAGTAACTGGAATAGATAATTCATTGGAATTGATAAATATTGCAAAGGAACATGCCTCATTAGATTGTAATTTATCGGGAAAATTGAATTATATTCAAACTACCATTGAAGAATTTGAAAAAGAAAATAAAGAGAAATATGATGCAGTGGTAACTTCTGAAATTTTAGAACATGTATTTAATCAACAATTATTTATTAAAGTAAATACTTATTAATTTAAAACGGATTAACCATCATAAAACAAAAGCTTCTTTATAATTTCTGATTTTTAATTATAAATTATTAGTCGTGTTCATCAATTATAAAACCTGGAGGATCATTGTTCGTTACTACCACAAATAAAACTTTACAATCTTGGTTGGCTGGAATTGTGGCAGAATATATATTCAATATTTTAGCAATTGGAACAAATGAGTGGAACAAATTTATTTCGCCAGAAGAAATTTAATGTTTCTTAGAAACTTGTAAGATACAGTATAGAATGATAAAATTATTATTTAGTTACAAATTCTTGGTTGTATTATTTTAACAAAATATTTTCATATTATCATTAGGTGGTCTGAAGACAAAAATAATTCGTGAGATGATTTTTAATTTAATAAAATATGAATAGTGTTGCTCATCAAATGTTTCAATGGGCTATGCACTTCATGCAATCAAACAGTAATAATCCAAAATTGTTCGTATAATAATGTTCATTTGTTATAATATATAATATGTAATTTACAATAACAAAAATTTACTTTTTCAATACAATTTAGATATATAATATAATTTCTGTATATATTTATTTATTAATTTATATTTATATATAATCAAATATATGTATTAAATCAGCCTTCATGATATACAAGACCAATTTGTTTTTTAAATTCATCTCCTAATTTTCCAATTAATATATATATATATATATATATATATATATATATATATATATACATATATATATATATGTTTTTATATCTTACTTATAAAAATATTTATATTTATTAAATTAGAAAAGAATTTTATTTTGAGAGTTTACGATAAAACAATAGAATATCATTTTAAAGGTAAGTGCGAATTGTAGCAGCTTGATAAGGCAATATTGCAATATTTATGAAATTCATTTTGTGCTTAATTTTTAGCAATGAAACATGCACAATACCATGTGACAAATTATACTTTTGGTGGACTGTTAATTATAAAATTATAAGTAATTTTAATAATTGATTGATTATTTACTTTGCAAAGATTATATTAATTTCTTATATTTTTCTTAACTTCCACGTGTTGCAGATAATTATATTATATTTTATGAAATATTATATTTATTGTATAAACGAACGATCTTCATATATTTGTTAGATAAAAAAGTATATATCGACTATAGCAATATATACGTGTATATTATACACATGATAATCATAAAATAAATAATTACTAAAAAAACGTAATGATATATTTATCATCATTCATTTATTTACAATATAATAAGAATAAGAATGAACAGCCTTAAAATTAGTTTCCAGGAAAAAAAAAATAAAAAAAAAAATATCATATTGTCGTTCCATAGTAGTGACACAATAAAGTGAATTTGATTAATAATAAATATGATAAAAAATATACGATATACGTACATACATGCATATATATATATATATATATATATATATATATAAACATAAAAGACATATTTTACATGATGAAACAGATATGAGAGACTACGAGAGGAGGATCCAGATGCTATTTCAAGGGTAACAGTTTACGAAGGTAATTTGATTTACGACGATCTTGGAATAACCAATGAGGAAAGGGAAAGAATGAAGAAGAATGTTAGCATAGTATTTCATGCTAGTGGCCCGCACGACGCGATATTTCAATTTTCGGAAGAATTGCCAAAATTAAAGACACTAGCGGCTACATCGACGGTATTTAAGTACAAAGGAAAGATCAACGAGTGTTTACAAAATGAATATATACCGAACGTACCGCTCGCATTGATACGCGTAGCCCTTCTTGGGCCACCCCTTCAAGAACCAATGCAAGGTCACGTCGAAGTACTCAAAGGAACAACCGCACTTATGATCGGTGCTGGATACGTCTTAGGTAATGCTCAAAAATCTGCTGAATTGACGCCCATCGATATTGCCACCAACACACTGATTGCAGCTGCTTGGGAGAGAGCTCAACGGTAATAAACAATAAATTGTCTTTTATTATTATTATTTCTTTGCTTTTCTTTTTCTATTTATTTTTCTTTTTTTTTTTTTCTTTTGTAGAATGGAAATAATTTTTACGAGATTTGTAAATTATCTACATGTGCGTGCGTGTTTGCGTGCTTGCGCATGTGTGTTTAAATATGTGTGAAAGAAAGAGAGAAAAAGAGGAACATTATAATGATTCATTTATGCTCATGTTAAACGAATTCTTTTTACGTATGATATTTTTTATTTCCTCTTATTTAATTTCCCCTCCCCCCTCACCTTCTCCCAATAGTGCGCACAAAAAAAAATATATTACACTAGTAACTCCTAGAATCATAAAGTGTATAAATACATATAACTTGTGAATAAGATAAAAATGTCAAAAATTTAATATATTTTATATTATTATTAATTTGCTAGTTAATTAATTCAAATATCGATTATATCGAATGTGTCGCGCCAGATTTTTCAGTCTTTTTCTTTTTTATTTTGATTTAAATTAATTGCAATAATGTTAACGAATTTCACGTGATTTCGATGCACGATTTAACAAACATAAATATGTACGTCGTACACGATTATGATAATTATGGTTCTTTTACTTTTTTCCTTTTTCCTCTTCTCGAATATTTAATATTATTATTCTTAAATAAGATTTTGTTGATTAAAAAAAAAAAAAGAGAGAGAGAGAGACAGAGAGAGATAGAAAAGTGAAAAAGGAAAAGGGAATAAACAACAAGAAAGAAAAAAAATTCGTATTTAGAGAGAAAGAAGAAGAAAAAAGAAAAAGAAAAAAGAAAAAAATATATTCGAATCGGAAATAATCGAAAAGGAATCCTTTATATACGTTTCCGATTATAAACGTTTAATTCCGCGAAATGATGTTCCCTCTCGAGTTAAACCCGAGTAAAGGGATCGAAGGGAGCGAATAGCGGCGTTATTTAAATCATCATTTCCCAGATATTAATTAAATCCTTCTCGCCGAGTTAACCATCACTATCGCATTAACGATTTTACACGTAGTCTTACTCGTACGTAACATGTACATGTACATACAAACGTAAATACGTACAAATGAACGTATATACTTAAATATATATATATATATATATATATATATATATATGTGTGTGTGTGTATGTGTGTTCTTATGTATGCGTATATATGTATGTGTGTATGTACGTATGTTTGTACAGAAATACACAGTCAAATAGAAATGGCTAACAGCAGGAGCGTTTTTCAACGTAATTTATCGAAAATCGAACAAACATGGAATTCCGTTGAAACGACATGAACCTACTACCCTTTAAGCTTTTATTTAAGTCGTCGTAGAAACGAACGAACGAACGAACGAACGAACGAACGAACGAACGAACGAATGAACGAACGAATGAACGAATGAACGAGACGACTGCAGCAATCGAAAAGAAACGAAGTAGAGACGAAGGCTGAGCCAGAGAGTTTTACTGGCTCTCAGGACTAAAAACCTTACGTTTGCTAGCAATTTCAACCTGTAGGTCTCGTACATACCATCTCTCTCTCTCTCTCTCTCTCTCTCTCTCTCTCTCTCTCTCTCTCTCTCTCTCTCTCTCTCTCTCTCTCTCTCTCTCTGAAGTATTTCCAAACGACTGAACCTCGCATAAGCTGATTGCATTCGACCTCTAAAAGAGATATCTCTGAAACGCTATATGTACTTAGGTATTTCCTTTTAAAGCCGTATGCGACTAACGTCCCTAGACTACGACGAAACGAAAGCTAATCGCACGAACGAAAAATTCCAGAGTCATCGATATCATCCTTCACCCAAAATAGAAAGAGAGAGAGAGAGAGAGAGAGAGAGGGGGGAAGGATGTAGAGGGTAGAAGAGTATTGCTATTTCTATTTCGCGAAAAAAAAAAGTCATTTAACGCGTCAGCTTTTTATCGAACGTTTCTACGAATTTTATAAAGGAAAAAATAAACGAAGAAGGAACGAAATGTAAACGAGGAAGAAAGATAGAATTAAACAAAAAAAAATTAAAAGGAAATAAAGAAAGAAAGAAAAATGTCGATATCCTAATATCATTACTTTTTCTTTTACTTCGATCAAAATAATTTAATTATTTAATAAATTAAATATCATCCATTATTAAAGTGAAATTATTTTACATGAATAATCGTGAAAACGTGAAAGAGCTACGAAGAAAGATAGATAATCGTGATAATAAATATTTTTAATAACAATCTAATAATAATAATGACAATAATAACAGTAATAATAATAATAATAATAATAATAATAATAATAATAATAATAATAATAATAATAATAATAATAATAATAATAATGTAATATCCTCTTAATAATTTGTTAATCCGATTTTCACAACTGATGATTACTAAATATCCCATTAAAATCAATTCTAACATATCTATATATATATATATATATATATATATATATATATACATTGATAATAATCCTAGTTACTTATAATGAATCTTCTTATTTATTTTTTTTTTCCTTTTTTCTTTCTTTTTTAGACCAAAAGACATCGGTGCTGTTGTGTATAACACTGCGACGATTGGTTGCACATGGGGTGACCTTATTGCAAAAGGTCAACAGGCTGCCAAAAAGTTTCCATACCCGACATTTGGTATTCGTGGAATAACAACTATCGCTTGGTTACATTGGGCAGTAGTAGTTTTTCTTGAATGGTTACCATCGATTTTGTGCGACACGATTGTCGGACTATGTGCCGGAAAGCAAAGGTACGGAAGTATGAGGTATAAAGTAATCGCGATGTTTTTAACTATATCGTTCGCCAGCTTGGACTCCTTTGAAGCTCACTCGTGGAGAAAGCTTTTGATATGCACCTGTTCGAGCGTTTGATGTACCACTAGAATGAAAAAGAAAGAGAAAGATAGATAGATAGATAGATAGATAGATAAAAGGAGAGAGAGAGTGAGAGAGAATTGGAAAAAAAAAGAATTTAAATGCTCTTCCTCCCTTTATCTTTTTTAATATCAGTATATATAGCACGTCATGTTTTAATCGATTCTAATTTTATTAATATCAATGAAATTTCATTTCATATAAAACTTTTGATCCACCGTATATATTTATATACGTAAACAGTATTTAGTCAGTAGTAATGCGTTTGATGCATCAAAAAAAAAAAAAAAAAAAAAAAAAAAAAGAAAGAAAGAAAGAAAGAAAAAGAAAAGAAAAAAGAATGAAAAAGAAAAAGACAGAATTTAAATGTTGTTCTTCTAATTGTTAATATACAATGTATACAACTTAGTGTCCTATTTAAATTGTTTTTAATTAATGATATAAGAATAATTTTATATTATTCCTTTTTTTTTTTCTTTTTTACTTTTCAAATACGATCGAGGAGCATTTAATTAAACGCTTCCTTCTCCGTAATAATAAAGTAGTTCTCGTATCGAAATAATTCACGATGAATGATTAAAACTTTTAATTGACTTTATTATCGATAATTGTAGAACACATTTTGAATGAAATCTTTGAAATTATTCGAATGAGATTTTTTTTTTATATCATCGCTTTGAAACCGCCTAACATTTTTCTCAGATACGATTAAAATTTGATTTTTCGTATTAAATCAAATCGTTTATCAGACATGCATATGTATAATCGATAATAAAATTATTTTTTATTTTCGACGATATTTCTTAATCTTTCAAAAATACTTAATCTTTAACAAAAATATATGTAATATTTCAAAGAATTCGAATAATTTCATCGTAAGCGATTTATTATACTTAGTCTTACATCTAACCAACAATGGCGTTCACGAATTTTCAATGAGATTTTTATAATACAATTTCCATAATAATCCATAATCATTTCCATAATTGATATGTAACCATTCAAAATTGAACGAAAAGAATTGCATTTTCATTTCGAAATTCTTTCGAGAATATAAATTAAAACTAGTTTCTATATTACAAAAGGATATTTAATTAAATGCAATTTATCAATTATTTGGAAAATTAGAAATAGTTATTCCGAGATATTCCGTAAATGTGTATCGATTAAGGTACTTCGAATATTCGCCGATATTTTCAAAAGGTCAGAGTTGAAAATTTCATTATTTCGACGATTTCACGATTAACAACGAAGGCAGAGCCACGAACAATCTTCTCTGAACGATCCAATATCCTTGACATTATTCTCAAGGGTAGAATTTTCTAACAAATGCAAGTATCTTAAAATGATTAAGGTGCATTTTCAATTGTCAGAACAATTGACCTAACATCTCTCTCTCTCTCTCTCTCTCTCTCTTTCTCTCTCTCTCTCTCTCTCTCTCTCTCTCTCTTTATCTATTTATCTATCTATCTCTTTTTATTTCTTAATAAAAATATACTCTTTAAATATAATTAATCCTCTATATTTAAAACCTTATAAAGTATCGAATTATTTATTTTATCTAATAAACTTAATTATTGCTTCTTCATATATATATATATATATATATATATATATATATATATATATATATATATATATATATTCAAATATAATAGAAATTTTTGATACTTTTCTACTATAACTGTAATCAAATAATAATAAATGGACAATTAAATATAATACAATAATTTTAACGTTGAATAACTTTGTTTTTTTTACGACACCATCAAAAAGGGAAAAGTAATAAATAAATAAAATAAAAAGAAATTCTTTAACACGAAGAGACGATTCGAAATAAAATATTCAATAGATAGGATTACGAAAAAAAGAATAATAATAAAAAAAATTATTCATGAGTATTTAAGAGTTAGGCCATTAGCTTATAAAGAATATTTTTGAAACTTACGATTACCTCCTATACCTATAACAATGCCGACTAGTACGTACGGAATGGGAAGCAAGAAAAAAGAAATATCGAAGCGGAAGAAGGGAACTCGTTTCTCGATGGAAAAGAACTACCTATTTTACTCTCATACTCTCTCTCTCTCTCTCTCTCTCTCTCTCTCTCTCTCTCTCTCTCTCTCTCTCTCTCTCTCTTTCTATCTTTCTTTCTCGGTTGCTCATAAACCTGGTGTTGCCGCAACGAGAAAAGTTTTTCAAAAAAATCTCTTTTGAGGATAAACCAAAAAAAAAAAAAAAAATAACAACTCGAATTTTCATCCTCACACACACCCGCACACGCACACATACATATCTACAACACATACACATACATATCTACAAACAAATATTCTCTTCTCCTCGAAAACTCGTATTTTCGTTCTCGCTCGTCGCTTTTTCTTCGAAAAAGTGGAAGGATATCGGATAAGAAATGCCGTTCAATGAGATGCCTCTCAGGATGGACGAGGAGGACCATTCGCGAAATAGAATCCTTTAAGAGGAAACGGAAAAATGTAGAAAAATTTTCTCCTAAGAAGGAAGAATAGAAGTGAGTTTTCGGTAGTAAAGCCCATTCTGATATAAAATAAAAATAGAATGGAATAAGATGGAATGGATTATGATAGAAAATATTCGTAGGAAAGTTAAGGTATGCGATATTACATATGGACAGGTATACGTGCTTGATGTAATAAACGGAATGAGCTACTAACCGCTCTGATAATGGATGTAACCGAGAAAGTGCAACACTGAGAGAGCCGCCGAGAGCCAATGAATGGATGCGGCAGAACGGCTTTCTAACTTTTGCGTGTACTCCTGTATACGGGATCGATCGATAACAGCGAGTAGTATAGGAGAGAGAGAGAAAGAGAAAGAGAGAAAGAGAGACAGAGATAGAGAGATAGGGGGGGGATGGAGGGAGAAAGAGAGAGATAGAGATAGATAAGGAATAGATAGATAGATAAATAAACTTGTTTTATTATTATATCAAATCTCGTGAACTTTTTTAAAGGGGGAAATATACGACGACATATACAACAATAGCAAAATTAACAACAACAGCAACAACAACAATAATAATAATAATAATAATAATAATAATAATAATAATAATAATAATAATAATAATAATAATAATAATAATTCATTTATGAGATTAGACTTTAATAGACAGAAATAAAATATTGCGATTATTAATCGTTAATTCGATTAATAGAAAATATTAAAAATATTATTAAGAAGAATTTTAAAGTAAGTGAAATTATTGAAATAAAAAATATTTCTTAAATTTTTTAAAAGAAAGAAATATTTAGAAATAAAGATTTAATTATAACATAAATATAATGTATAAATAGTTAATTAATGTATATATTTATATTATAAAATATATTTATTAGTAAATTATTATTATTTAGATATATTGATAAATTTTATTATATATATTTAATTATTATATATATATAATTATAACATAAATATAATGTATAAATAGTTAATTAATGTATATATTTATATTATAAAATATATTTATTAGTAAATTATTATTATTTAGATATATTAATAAATTTTATTATATATATATAGTTTGATTATATATATATTTATTTATTATAATATAATAAAAAGTAAATATATATATATATATATATATATATATATAATAAAAATATTATAATATAATAAAAAAGAAATATATATATAATGAGTTATTATATTATATAAATGATAAGAAAAATTTTATTGTAATAGAATTTTATTCTTTTATTCATAGGATTGTGAAGGAACATGAAAGAGTACGTAAAGCCTTGAAATCCGTCGAATCGATTGCATGGAGGTCCTGGTCAGCTGAGAGAAATCGCATATACGTATTACACCAACGTCTAAGCCAAAATGACCAACAAACGTTTCCACTTATCGTCGATGCCGACATTGAGAATTACATACTTTCAACAGCGGCCTCAACGAGAAAACATTGCGTCGACGAAAGCACTCTTTCTCTCTTACGAAATATACGACTTTTCTTTATTGTCGTTATCCTTACACTTTTATTCTCTTATATATTTATTTACGTGAAATTTTTATTAATCAATTAGACATATTTTCTATTTACTTTTCATCCTTTCTTTTATATTTATATTTCTTTTTTTCTTTCTTTTCATTGAACAAAAATTTCCCCTTCCCTTAAAACTATCACATCTCCTCTAATCTTATTACATTATCATTCTCGTAATATTACGATATATCCATCGTAAAGTTTGTAAATTAAATTTCAATTGTTACAGAATCATTCAATATGATCATTATTAAACGTTTATATAATGACACGACGAAGAAACAGAGTGATATTTTCTCTCATTTAATGATCGTTATGATGAAAATTATATTTATTTAAATTAACAAAACGTAACGTTAAGGTAACGATATTCCTTGACGATTAATATCTATCCGTTTGTTCTTAACAACGGAATGCGAGAGATTAGCTACAAGAGAGAAAAAAATTAAATGAAAGACTTCGAAAGGATTCGTAATCGGCCATTTATTTTCATTGGCGTCGTCGTCACGCAGTTCCATTTCCTTTTAACAAATCCAACTTGGTTTCTCATTGTTTGAAATTTTTCTACCCTATGTGTTTCTTCTTTGGCGAAATGCCACATACTCTTTATCTCTCTCTCTCTCTCTCTCTCTCTCTCTCTCTCTCTCTCTCTCTCTCTCTCTCTCTCTATCTATCTATCTATCTATCTATCTATCTATCTCTCTTTAAAATATATATTTTATATGCACATATATATACACATACACACCCGCATATATATATATATATATATATATACATAAAACATGCATGCATATATAACAATGTACAAGAAGAGGAGAGGAATATAATTAATATCAAGGACTCCAAAGGAACTCCCGAAGCACCCGACCACTACTTTACATACGAAATTCCATCCGAAATGGTAAATTAATTGCTTCGGCAAGCGTTCCTTGTCCTCGACAAAGCTACGACCTGTACGGCCTTACTAAGCTAGAAACGTTCAATGTTTAGGATCAAGTGGTGTAACATCGCGAATAGCTGCGAGTTGTCTCATTTTATCCTTTTCTCCCTTCCCCTGGTCAACCATCACCCATTCAACCACCCACCACCCATCCACACCCACTACTTCTCTACTACTTCTCTTCCTCGTTCCGTCCTCCTGTAATTAACGACACTGCTTTATGTAACCTCTTTTGAGCCTGGACAGTTTCGACTTTAAACGGTTAATCACTTTGAGTTTCGAGTTAATAGAAAATAGGACAGTGTGTTAATATGATAAAAAGATTTAAAACACGTTTAAGTTGTATTATTGATGAATCTTTCTTTTTTCTTTTTTTTTCTTTTTTTCTCTCTCTCTTCTTTTTTTTTTTTTTTTTTTTGATCAAAGGGAAAAGAAAGAAGCAAAAAAAAGGGAAAACGACACCGAACTAATTATCGTCTTACATTATTTAATGGAATATACTATTTTTTCTTTTTTCCTAGATTTATCTTTTATCTTATATTTATAATATGTATAAAAAAAATAATAATGATCGTTCTTAAATAAAATTTGTGTGAAATAAAATTTGTTCGTGAAAATAATTATAATTATCCCACTTTATTGGCCTTTATATATTCCTTAATTCAATGTTATCGATAAGGATGTGAGAAATTTCTTAATATTACATTGTTACAATCTCATTGAAAAAGTTTGTAAAATCCCATAAAAGTCATCTTAGTTATTAACAACATGGTCTAACGTTAAGTCTAAGAAGCTTTCGCGAAACAAGCCGCGTATGATTGGAACGCGTCGCCGCTAATCTACGATGGTTTGCCCTGCTTAGCTAAAGCTTTTTAGCAAGCTCTTCTTCTTTCGTTATCCCGTCGTAGCGCGAAACCGCTGAAGACCAACTAGTACCAAGAAGAAAGAAAAGAAAAAAAAAGAGAAAAAAAAGCGAGAGAGAGAGAGAGAGAGAGAGAGAGAGAGAGAGTAAAAAGGAGAAACTCGAGTAGCTTGAAAACCTGTACGGCACCTTAATTGCAAATCCTTCTTTACGACGACACTCCGACCACATTCGGTTGCTCACGTTTCTAACGAGTAGCTTGCTTTTGAGAAAGCTTCAAAAGCTTTCACTCTCCCCCTCTCTCTCTCTCTCTCTCTCTCTCTCTCTCTCTCTCTCTCTCTCTCTCTCTCTCTCTCTCTCTCTATCTATCTATCTATCTATCTAATCGCCTTTTTTCTCTTTCTTTTTTTTTTCAAGCAAACGAATGCTTTTTTTACGTCTCGCTAATGTAAATATAAATAGATAAAAAGATCAAGCGGGATTGAAATGTATTTATAAAATTAAATATATGACGGATATTTTTTTTTTTTTTTTCGAAATATTTGAAATTCTACCGTATTAATAAATGATACAAAATAAAGCAAATAAATAGATTGATTGATATTGAGGCAATTCATGAATTACCAAGAAGATTTTTTCCGATCATCTATAATGTGAAAGATTATTAAAATTATTAAATAAATGTTAATTGTGGATGATAAATAAAAATTTATTTTCTACGAGAGTGATATTACCGACGGTGAATATCAGTGAAAACATACGATTTTATCATGAGAGGTTAATAATAAAAAGATTGAATATTTTACCGATCGTCGATAACACTTTTAAAAATTGTTTTAATAAAATTAAGTAAAACAAATCGTTGGTAATACAGATGGTATTATAGATTTCTTCCTTATCTAATGATAATATTCTAACGTAAATGTGAACAAAATGAAATTGAAAATAAAAGTGATAAATATATTGGTCTTCGAATGTGATCAGTGTACCTAATAGAAATAAATATTTTAGTTTAGATCGATAAACACATGGATTTAATAAAGAATATCGATTATAATTGTAAAATCGCAATGCATAACTGTTTCAATAAATGCGCATAATATATGTAGAGGGATACGTGTCGCACGTATGCATCAACCTAAAGTGAGTGTGAGAAACATACGTTCGAATAGGTCTAATATTTAATACGGAAGTTAAATATCAAAACATATTGAATCTAAAGAACGTATGTCTTTCTAGAATTAATCTTATATGTTTCATTGTCAATCATAAAATTGTGTCAACAAACGACTGCAAGTTTTCAGGAAAAAAACTTTAAGGTGAAAAATTCTTTTTAAATGTAAACATTAAGTTCTTCATAAATATTCAAATGCTATTAATTTGATATTAAATTAACACCTACAGTTCACAGAACAATTTACTCTAATAATAAATATCATACTCTATGCAAATATACAATTGATCATAAGTTCTCATGTCATGTTTAGAGTTTAAAGAACTACATATTATGCTTTATAGTATTAATTATTTCTAATAGAACTTTTATAAAATATTTCATGCTCTTGTAAGTGTCTTTGAATTTTCTTTTGTTCCTAAATTACTTCTAATAAATTGTAGTATTAGTGCAACCTAAGTGAAATATTGATTCCTTTCAGATGTCATTGACAGTTCAGCAAATCATATTGGATGCTAAAAAATTAGTGATAAGAATATCAGATCATGAAAATGCTGCGGATAATTTAATAAGCGACATGGAATTTGTACATAGTCAAATTGATAATATGAAACAGGTAATGGCTATTTTAATAATTATCATGAGTCCTAATTAAATTAATATTGTATTGTGATATTTTTATTGTTTGTTTTTATCCTTGCAGTATCAAGAAGCAGTTGATATCTTAAATACAGAAGCAAAACAAACACCACACGTGCAGCTTATTACTGACATCCAACGTGAAAATAGACATTTACTTGAAATTCATGCTGAAAATAAAGAGTTAAGAAATGCTTTGGAAGATCATCAAAACGCACTTGAATTAATAATGTCCAAATATAGACAACAAATAGCTTCTCTGATGCGTTTGAGTAAAACAGATTCATCGTCCTTGCATAATACAAAATATGCTAACGTAAGTAAAAGAAAATGCAATTGTTTTCATATTTTTCATATTTTTCATGCTAGAAAAAATACATATACATTCTCAATGTAGATAATTACAAGGCAAGCAGAAAAAATTAACGAAATGGCAGCTGTAATGAAAACAGCTGCATCATTGGACGAAGAAAAAGAATGTAAAGAAATGGAAACATTTCATTGTTTGAAAAAAGAGAACGATGGTTTACGGGAAGTTCTTAATATTGCCAACAAATTTGGTTCTTTGAGTAAAGAGATTACCGTTGAAAATAAGACAATACAAACGGATCCGTTATAACTTAAAAATTCTAGACTTTTTGTATACAGATTGCACAGTATTCTCATTTTATACTACAAATTACAACCACATAGCATAAATACAGTATATATAATTCAGGTGGCAAAAGCAATAGAAAACTGTATGTACAAAAGTTAGTTTCTATATCTTCTTTGTTATGAAAAAAAAAAAAAAGAAAAAAGAAAAAAATAATAATAGTAATAATAATAATAATAATAATAATAATAATAATATATAAGATTTGTTAATGATGATAATAAACATATTTTTCGGGATCAGAAATACAATCTTCGTTATAAAACAGTAGCAAATTCAAGAAAAGAACGAACGAAAGCATTTATACGAACAAAGAGGCTCAAAGTATTCACTATTTTCTCAAATATAAATCAATCACATCGCATCGTCGCTGCAACAAAGACAAATAATATTTAATTTTGACAAACGTACCTAATTTGTTTTTATATACATGCGTATATCTCTCCTCTACCCCCTTCGCCCACTACTCCCCGCCCCTAACAGCCCCATATAATAATTTTCGATTGATATAATTTGTTCGATGCGTATTCGACAATGTATAAATCGAATAAAAATTAGCTGTATTTATAATAGCACGTGTGTAGTAAACATCTTGTGTAAGAACTTTCTATATAATTATTTAAAATACCCTGTAAAAGAGTGATTACGTTGTCATGTATAGTAGGAATGTAAAGATAAAAACAAAAAAAAACAAAAGTGTATAAAATTACGTTCTCTCGAATTCTTTACGTTGTATTATTCTTTATCAAAAACCCTAAACCTTAACTAAGGTCAATCCACATCTTGCCACGCCCAGAGCGTCTAGCATTTATGAGTGCTCTCTCTCTCTCTCTCTTTCTCTCTCTCTCTCTCTCTTTCTTTTGCTTCCTTCCTCCCTTCTTTTCTCTCTCGTGTAATGATTACATACCCTCATAACTGCATCGAGCATTATTTATTAAATCACCTGTGTCGAAGGAAATAAACTCATTATAAATAATTCTTATTTATATTTTGGTTTAACACAGAAAAAGGAAATGGGATCTTAGAAAATGGAAAGTAATTTAGTTAGCGATTAGAAAGTATGATGGAGAAAGTCAATATCTCTAACGAAATAATTTCTTCCTTAAGAAATAGGACTTAAATAATAATACCGTTTATAAACCGTTTATCCCAAAAAGGATCGTACATGCAAATGGTAACGAAATTTTTCCAAAAAAAAAAAAAAAAAAAAAAAAAAGAAAAAAGAAAAAAAAGAAAATAAAAAAATAAATAAAAAAGCAGAAAAGAAAATAAAAACAAGTAAAAACAAAAACAAAGAGCAGAAAAAAAAAAAAAGGGTATAACTCGTCGTTCTGCCTCGGGATAATAATAAATATGTAAAAAAAAAAAGAAGTGAAAATTTCTTTAGCAATTTACTAAGAAAACGTGCATATATATCGAAGAAGAGATTTGGGAAATATATCAGGAAACATTAGACGATCCCCTAACTGCAGAAGGACTAGAAATTCGTGTAGATTCGAGTCGAGCTAGGTCATTACCCACACAATCTTCTATGTAGAGAATATACATTCGACATATACATGTGTGTATATATATATATATATATATATATATATATATATAAAGAGAGAGAGAGATAGCACACACGTGCATATACGTGACTAGGGAAAGAAAGAGAGAGAGAGAGAGAGAGAGAGAGAGAGAGAAAAGAAAAACCCTCGAAAAGATTTGAACACGACCTCGAGGCCCGGACTCCGGCCTCGACGGTGCACAATTTAGCTGTCTATGCGTACACGCTGTTCTAGGCAACGTTGGATAGCCCTACTCTTCAAGGTCGTCCTCCCTCTGTCCCTTAGCCCCGTTTTACGTTCCCTTCGATGAACGCAAAGGGGTTTTTATAATAGCGTGTCCTTGGAATCGACAATGCCTCAAGCGTTTCCTGCATGGCACCTGTTATTCTTACTTATCCTTTACCATGCGCGTTTCTTTCATTTAATCCCTTCCTCTTATCATCGTTCCTCTTCTTCTTCTTCTTCTTATCATTCTCATTTTTATTCGCACTTTATAATAATCTCGCTTCATGAAAACAAAACAAAACGAAAGAAAAAAAAAAAAAAAAAGAAAAGAGAAACGAAAAATTATTAGAAAGTTCAATGACACGCTCGAGATTTCCTCTCTTCGTTTTTTGATTAATAATAATATTACAGTATGACAGAACATAACCTAAAATTTTTTTCTTTCGTATGGATCATTCATTTCAGTAGATATGCTGCAATTAGTTCGATGAGTTATTTCTTACTACTTCTTCTTCTCTTTTTTTCTTCTCTCTATTTATTATTATTATTATTATTATTATTATTTTTTTTTTTTTTTCTTTATTTTTCAATTGAAAAAAAAATACAGAGAAAACAATTTATCATTTAGGATAAGCCGTAAGCTCAGCAACGTACATATCGCAGTTATCGAATAACGGGAGAATTCTAATTGGATGCGTTCGGCAGGCCGGTTATAAGAGGCGAGGGAGTGACGGAGAGAGACGACGGTTCGTTGGCCGAAAAAGTCGTTGAACGAGAACACTCGGGCCCGGTGCATCGACCACCAGAGTTGTGTCGAAGAGCACGGGGTCTGCGAAGTACAAAACTATAACCTCCACATTTTTATACCATGCGTTCGTGCTCTGTTCCTATGAAAGCGATAAGAGAAGTCCATTGAAATCTCTGATATATATCTTGGAAAAGAAAAAAATGTTTTCCACTTTTTTCTTTTTTTTTTTTTTTTTTTGTTCTCCTGCCTACATTATCCATTTTAATAAACGATCGTGCAATTGGCAAAAGTAACATTTTCTTTTGTTTCAGGGGGTTTTTTCCTTTTTTTTTTTTTTTTTTTTTTTTTATCCGACGCAAAATATTTCGTTATTTTCTACATCGATACGAGACAGTAAACGCAATGATATTTTCTGAATTAAAAATTACAAATTGGATCTCTTTCTTCTTTTCTTATTTATTTCTTCTTCTTCCTTCTTTTTTTCTTTTTTTCTTTTTATAAACGATTATCGGAAACCATCGGTAAGAGGAAATATATATATATATATATATGTATGTATTTATATATTCGTTTTCTTGAAGAAAAAAACATGGCCGCGATGAAAGAAAAAAAAGAAAATGACGATCGTATGTGTAGTCGCATGCATAGCATGCATATCCATATGATAAAGTCGGGGAACGAGGCTCTCTCTCTCTCTTTCTCTCCCTCTCTCTTTCTCTCTCTTTCTCTCTCTCTCTCTCTCTCTCTCTTACTCTCTCATTCTGTCTCTGTCTCTGTCTCTTTTCGTTCGTGTGATGCAGTTTTAGAAAATCATGCATACATGTGGCAACATCGCGTCATGGACTGGCATTCCACGTGATCAGGACCGGTTTGCGGGT